>NC_072410.2:34465606-34768636 GCF_028858775.2 Pan troglodytes
TGTGCCACTCACAGATCTTCCATTATCCAGAGCTATAGGTCTCTGTAATACCCAGGGTCTCAATGGGCAGCAGCTTCGTCTTGGTTTGGGGCTCCCCTTATTCTGCCCATTTTTCTGCCCTTGGGTATTATTTCCCATAGGTCATCAGTATGAAGGGTTGACTAGTAATGTTAGATCTGTTTACTTCAAAAAACATCTCTGTTTCTTCCTCCAGCTGTTGAAGCCTGAATCAGGATAAACTTGAAACTCTGGGTCAATCTAGAACCCCACATCAATTGTCTCCAAAGGAAGAAGACCAAGGTAATGCATCTTGCCTAATGCTCTGATCTGCTTTTCCCACCATAATGTTTGTGAGTGTTCAGGTGTGGCTCTCAAAAATCCTGGCTTTCTGGAAAGCAATGGGAGGGAGAGGCCCTGGGGAAAGGCCAGGTCAGTGAACACTTTCTCTTCTGTGAGGGTGGCGACCACTCAGTGCATTTCCCTGCCCTGCACCATCAAAGCCACTTTTTTCTTTAGCAGTGAGTAGGGACATCATCCTGACTCAGACGCCTGCCTCCTTGCCTCACATCCAGGAAAGAGAGTCTCCATCTCCTGTCAAGCCACCGCTCATGTACATGGAGAAATGCTTTGAATCTGGATAAAACTTGGAAACCGATTTGAACCCCTATACCTCACATGTCTGCCTCTGCCCAGGCATCCCAGCCTGGTTGTGCAGCAAGGGAAGTGGAATCAACTACACAGACATGAGAAGACTAGAGCCTGGGGAGTCCAGGGAGCATTACTCATGCATCACTAGGGGTGGCCAAACTGCTGTGGTATAGCCTGTACACAACCTCCTGCTGCTTTCCAGGGACCTGAATTTCAAGGGCAGTTACTGGTAAACTGCTTGCTAAGATTTAGGTTCAGAGAGAAGCAGTTCTGGATTGCAATACACAATTTCGTGTGTGTGTGTGTGTGTGGGGGTGAATATAGTTGTCACTCTTGCTACCCTTTCCCTTTTCCCTTTGCTGTACTTCTGCTGACCCCCCATGGCCATATCTTTTCCTCACTGCTTTATCTGAAGCTGGAGAAGGCAGCCCTGCCTGTACAGATGGCCTATCACAGCACCTGAAATGAGCATCCTCTCGGAAAGCCCTCAATCAGTGAGGACAGGGAGGTGTATACATACCCCAGCTCCCTCCCTTCTTAGGTGGGAAAATACTGAGACATTTTCCCATGTTTCCACGTGGGCTTGATCTCCATTCATCTTCAGTGGTAGCTTCTCGCTGAGGACATTTTCGGTATCGCTGCTCTCTTTCCTCTCTCACTGCCTTGTTTCCTCCCAGTGTTTCCTGTGCATTGTAAATATGCTGCCTGCATGGGCTTCATTGTCCCTGAAAGATCCAACCTAAGACAGTGGACAAACCCTTGTTCTTGGAAAGTATAGTCTGAAAACTTGCCAATTCTTTTTTTTTTCATGCGTAGGGATATTCAGAAAATTTAGGAAACAGCTGAATTATCTAGGAAAGACAGCGTCATCAGAAGGGTCTTTATAATAGGGAGGAGTGGGGGTAACAGTCAGAGAGGAATAGGGACAATGGTGAGGGATGCTTCAGTGATGGAGAAAGGGGCCAGGCAGCCCGGAACATGGGGCTATCTTTGAAGATGAAAAGCTGAGAATCAGGTTCTCTCCCCTGGAGCTTCCAGAAAGAATATAGCACTACTGATACCTTGATTATAAATCAGTGAGACTTCTCACTGCCAGAACTGTATTATAATAAATTTGTGTTGTGTGAAGCCAGTAAGATTCTGATAACTTGTTACAGCAGGAGTAGGAAACTAACGCAAGGGGCAGGGGTGTCTTTTACCTCCTTAAGGGCATGGTTGCCCTCTGTTCTTCCAAATATTTTTATCTTGTCATTTTTTAGTGTCAATTTTAGCAAGACACACAGAAAATTTCACTGTGAAGATGGCTAGCACCAGAATCCTTGTTATGTGTAAACAGTCTTGTATAAATCCTTTGATTAACTCTCGTACTCTCTGGATATGTGATTAACTCTTGTATCCTCTGGATATGAGAAAAGTAGGGGAATATTTGTTCATTTGTTTTCATATTGGGGGAGAAATCAGATTTACAGGACACCATTTGAGAAGGAAGGACTGGGACAGAAAGATGAGAATGGTAGAAAAGATGCAAAGTGTTCAGGGCAATGCAAGATGTGCTCCTGCCCTCGAATCTGAAAGAAAGACATTTAGTATTTGTAAAGACTTTGAGGAAGTTTTGCTTTGTAGACAAAACTGCATGAGGGCCTGAGTTTATAATTGGAGTAATCATGGTAAGGTGTAGAGGTAGCAGGGAGCTTGTGTTGAGAATTTCACACCACTCTTCTGGCTTTGTCTCTTCTTTGAATTTAAAGGCCATTCAATCGTATACGAAACAAACGTGGCCATGTGGAAGCAACATATTTAAGGTTATGCAGACCTGGGTTCCAAGCTCAGCCCTGACAATTGCTGACCACATATCTTTGGGCAAACCATCTCTGTTGAATAGTTTCAACTACGGGCTCTGATAACAGTTTACTCATCTGAAATGTATCACCAAGGGTATTAAGGGCTATCCTGAGGGTTTCTCTAGTTGATGAAAAGACTGCTTTTCATACATATATATGTGCATATATATGTGCATATATATGTATGAAAAGACTACTTAGGGTCCCTTTTATGCGTCCTTGAGTATCTTAGAATGAAGATTCTAGATAAGATACTACTAGTCACATGTCATTTTTTTTGTATTATTACACTTTAAGTTCTGGGGTACATGTGCACAACTTGCAGGTTTGTTACATAGGTGTACATGTGCCATATGGGTTTGCTGTACCCATCAACTCGTCATTTACATAAGGCATTTGTGGTCAATTTTAGAATAAGTGTGATGTGCTGCTGAGAAGAATGTATATTTTGTTGATTTGGGATGGAGAGTTCTGTAGATGTCTATTAGGTCCACTTGGTCCAGAGCTGAGTTCAAAAAGTCCTGGTTTGGTGGGGTTTTTTGTTTGTTTGTTTGTTTGTTTGTTTTGGAGGCAGAGTCTTGCTCTCTTGCCCAGGCCTGAGTGCAGTGGTGTGGTCTTGGCTCACTGCAACCTCCACCTCCCGAGTTTAAGGGATTCTCCTGTCTCAGCCTCCCGAGTAGCTTGGACTACAGGCACATGCCACCATGTCTGGCTAATTTTTTGTATTTTTCAGAATTTCTGAAAAATTTTGTATTTTTCAGATTTTTCATTGTGTTAGCCAGGATGATCTCAATCTCCTGACCTTGTGATCCGCCCGCCTTGGCCTCCCAAAGTGCTGGGATTATAGGCATGAGCCACCAAGCCCAGCCTCAGATGTCATTTTCAACTAAGAATTGTCAATATTTATTCTGTAACTAACAGATGCCCCTGTATATACTGGGTGGCTTCCTGTACAATGTTTCCATCATAAAAATCTTCTAACCAATTATGTGTAACATTAGAGAAATGAAGGTGGAGAGTGCAAATCATCATACTACCTTTAGGCTGGACTTATCCTAAGCCCCATTTTTATTAGAATTCTTGGGCTGCTATAACAAATTACTAAAACTTTCGTGGCTTAAAGCAACAGAAATATATTCTCCTCCTATAGTCCAGCACTAGTTTCAGGGGTCAAGAGCAGGCTGTCATCAAAGCTTCTGCAGGGACTCCAGCGGGGAGTCTACTTTTTGGCTTCTTCCAGCTTTTGGTGGCTTCAACTTTCTTTGGCTTGAGTCCACATCACTTCAATCTCTGCCACTGTCTTCAAATTGCCTTCTCTTCTGCAGACTTTGTTAAAATGTCTGTCTATGTCTATCTTATAAGGACAATCGTGATGTCCTTATAAGAGAGATAGACAGACATTTAATAAAGACAGGCCCATTTAGGGCCCACCTGGTCAACACAGGATAATCTGCCCATTTCATAATCCTTAATTTATATATGCAAAGGCCCTTTTCCTATATAAGGTATATGTATCGGCTGCATGGAATAGAACCTGAGCATTTGAGCATCATACTCTACAATAAACCATTAAAGAACATACTGTCAGTGTTGGTACTATACGCACATCACAGGCTCTTCTCTCTCTCTCCTCCTTTCTCTCTCTTCCTTGTGACTATAAATATCCTCACTTCCCTAAGTGTATCCAGTGCCACCTATGTCCAGGTTAGAGCAGCACACATAGGAAAGCCTTGCTGAGGTTTTGCTTAGAGGCCTGCTCTATCCCTCATTATCATTCAGAAAGAAGGACACAGCCGAAGACAGCCCTCAGCCATCTGGGGAGAAGCTGTCTTTACAGAGAACAGTCACAGGCTATCATTCTCTGGACCTCTGTTTATCTTCAGATGCCTGTGGCCCTCAGCCCTCAGTGAGGGTCTGTGTGGCACCTGATTCGAGTAGGATCCAACAGGACCCTTATCAGAACATCTGGTTCACAGAAGGCAGTGAGTATAAGGTAGGAGATCATCAGGGCTTGTATTCTGGGCACTGATCACAACACTGGTCATGACAACGCTGACCAGAGCAGGATCTGGACAAAACAGGATGCACTACAGAAACTGGCCCAAACGAGCTAGAACAAAGATGGTGACAAAAACGACCTCTAGAGCACAGTGTGAGTGGATCTTCCCCTGGGGGATCTTATCAGACAGAGTGGCAGCCATGGCTCAGTGCTGCGTGGTCATGGTATGAAACCCCCCCCCCGCCACGGTCTTTTCACAGCCCCCCTCTGACTGCAGTGATGTGGGATTTCTCTGTCCAACTTTCATGGCTCAAGCAGCTTCTGGGACTCTGTTCACAGTGGGAGGTCATGAAGGTAGTTAGGCTACTGATGGCCAGAGTGACGTCTGTCCAGACTCACCCCCTTGACCCAGGCAGGCATCGTGTCCAGGGAGCAGTGGGAGCCAGCAGGAGCTCACTGTCAGTCCTTATTTCACAAGGAGCTAGGCTAGACACTGTTATTTCCCAGACTGGCTCTGCTGGTGACAGTGACCCTGTCTCCTGGAACACAGGGAGGGGCCTGGAGATGAGCACCACACAATATCCCAACTGTCATATAAGGGGGGAACAAATATGAACATCCCCAAATATTAATTGTAAGTAAATACTTCATTCAGTTTGATTAAATTCTGAGAAAGCAAAATGGGCTAAAAACTTCATCTTGAAGGAAACATTCATGTTTAATGCACAGAAACTGATGATGAAGCTTGAGTCCTCCCTCTTCACCAGAGAGTTGGAAAAACAGGAGGAAGAGGAGCAAAGCTGGGACCCCATGTCCACGAGGGCCTCCTGAAGCTGATCTGCTCACAGAGGGTGGGGAAGATGGATGTGTCAGCTTCCGCTGCCACACCGTAACACGGGACTGGATGGCATAAACCACAGAATTTAATTTTCACATTTCTGGTGCATGGAATATCCCAGATCGACATTCAGCAGAGTTTGTTTTCTGCTAGAGACCTTATTCCTGGTTTGTAGATGCCACCTTCTCACCATGTCTTCACACAGCCTTTCCATAGAGGGGAAGGTGGTTAGAGAGAGAGAAGAAAAAGGAGAAGTCTCTGGATCCTACAAAATCATGAATCCTACTGGATCAGGGACACCCCCTGCCATGACCTCAATTACATCTTTAGAGGTTCTGATTTCTACAGTCACACTGAAAATTAGGGTTTCAACATGAATCTGAGAGCACAATTCAGTCCATAGCAGGTGGGACACAGCCAAGGCCGTGCTTCCAGTCTCAGGGCATGGGGCAGGTTCCCACAACTCAGCACACAGGTGGCTCCTCCCAGGTGCCCAGGTCACAGGGAAGATTTGACTCTAACTCTAGGGCTCCCTGTTGATAATGGGACACCAGCTCTCCTACTTCCCCAGTGTTCCTGAGACCATGGTGCTGTCCTTTGTTCATTGTGGAGCATGTATGCCATCTTCAGGCAGGTCTTTGACATAGCAACTTATAGGACATTTGATTCTGTGATTGTGAAAATTAATTAATAGATTAATTAATCATAAATAACAAATTAAACAATACATTGAATCAGAAACAAAGGAGGGCCAAATGAGGAGCTTAAAAGGAGTCTGAATGTCTTAAAAAGACGTATTCATTTCAAACAAGAACAGTTAGAGTCACAGATTTTTTTAACAATAACTTTTTAGCAGCAATTATGAAATAGTAAATGACAACTTCAAATAGGCTACTACAAATGTAAGTTTACAGTTAAAAAATATTTTCAAGAATCATGTAAACACATTTTCAGATTAAAACAAACAAACAACGAATGTGGGTTTATCAGCAGATCCACTCACTGGAAAACTTCTCAAATGTGTGATTGAGTCAAAAGTACATTTGTCACCGATGGAAAGCTCCAGGTTTTTTTTTTTTTTTCTGTTTTCGTTTTTAGTCTTTAGAAGAAAACAGCTTTCTCTCCACTCTGTCCCACCTCATGCTTCTGAGGATGGATGGGCCTCACAGTTATTACTGTGAGGAAGGAGGAAGGCTGTGTTCTCAGGGTGTTCGTGCCTCCTGCCCACCTGAGTGACCTCACGGAGCAGAGCCACCTACACCTCCAAGGCCACCTGCCTGCCTTTGCACTGCCATGGCAACAGACAAAGAAACCTTGTCACATTTAGTTCACCATATTATGAGGCTTCTTTGTAATAAATTTGATCATGCTCTGATTCTCCTTGTATCTCTCCCCTTTCAGTTGTTGGAATCATATACTTTTCACTATTTTGACTTGAGAATATATGCCTTTGGGATATCAGCATCATGTAGGTGGTACCTTTGTTTGCTTTCTCTAAAATATAACTAACTACCTTGAATGGGTTTTCATTTTATCTCCTGTCTCACAGAAAAGCAGAAAGTCAAGGTGACTAGGTGCTGTCAATCACAGGAGGGCTAAAGGTGACGATGGCATTGGTTACCTCGTGCTCTTGCTTCTTACATTTTATTTTCTTTTACTGAATTATGTAATAAAATATAGGGTCAATGATGCATTAATTAGTATTTTTCAATAACATATTGAGAGTCTCATATTTCTTAATTTGAGAGCTCTGGTCTAATAAATATCTATGTACATTTTGCCATGCAACTTTTAAACCTAACAGAAATGACACATTGGAATTTTAATTGCACTTCCTATGGAATCTGTTATCTTGAAATAAATCATCTCAAGTATTATTTAAACCCTTAGCCTGCATTAGGATCTTGTTCTGTTGATTCAGTCTTTTGTGTCTCTACACCGTGTTATCACATGTGACAGACATCACTCATTACTCGGGTTCATGTAAATTTATTTGGCAGAACGATCAGATCATGGATGCAGATTAGTGGTAACACAAGTGAAATACATGTTAGAAATGACTGGTTTGGGGATAGTTTTCTGCATGATAACACTTGGTCATATTGCAAAATTGCTATCTTCCCACTTTCCAAACTTTCTCTCTCCTTTACCACTCACACGAAACTGCCCTCTCTAGCATTATGGTAGAGAAAGCACTGTTGCTTTTTTAACGAAAGCATTTCTGTTAGGTTTAAAAGTTGCATGGCAAAATGTAGATAGATATTTATCAGACTGTAGCCCTCAAATTAAGGAAGCATATAAATTTAGAGCACTATTGTCAATGGAATATATTGAGCATAATTTTTCTGTGCATTAACAACTAAAATAGAGGATTCAGATTTATTTTTAGGAATAGTATCATATAAAAATAATGCATTTATTCATTCTTTGAATCATTTTCTTATGACAACATAGCACTAAAAATTTTCTCTTTAAAATGCTATGTCAGTAAAATATTTTTAAAATTCTAAGAATTTGAGAAGGAAATAAAAATCTCATATAATTCTGCATTGTTCCTGTGGTACATTATGTAAACTTTATGTTCTCCATCTGAATTATTTTGTCTATTTTCAAAGCCCACTTTTGGAATTGGAAGAACTCTATTTTCAGTCAGCAAAAGGCAACTGAGGCAAATCAAACTATTTTGGTATTGGGATTTATATCTGTCCTGGATTTTAAAAATCCATAAGTAGTAAAAATAATTATCCTTGGCCATACTCCCATGAAAATAGCTGGTGCAGAATGCTTTTTCCACCATAATACTAGAGAGGGCAGTTTCATGTGAGTAATAAAGGAGAGAGAAAGTTTGGAAAGTGCGAAGACTTGGGCTCCACCCAGGAAGCCATGCAGCAGTGCTTTCAACTCTGTGGTTCTTCACAAGTAACATATTTGGCCCCTTTTTGGATCCACATCATCAACTGCCATCACCACCACCAGCCACATCCCCACCCACCATAATCAAGGGCAGTGTAATTGAACAATAGCTGATCTCTCTTATGTTCTCTTCATGCTCCCATTCCTGCAGTCTGCCCAATCTCAAATTCTGAACTTTGGAAAATAAAACCGTTTACCTCATCCTGTATTTTCTCAGTGATCCCTGGAAAATACTACATCTTTAGTATACTGCATCTTCCAGTATATGCATTTTATTTTTAAAACCAACTTTCGAAATTTCAAGAACTCCCTTTTTCTATCAGCAAGAGGTAATTGTAATCAAAGAGTTTTAGTATTAGGAACTTGCGTCTGCTATGAAATTACAAAATCTATTTGACACTCACAACCAAGATCTTACTGATTGTCCTCAGCCAGCTCTGCCAGAGGAGAATTAGTGAAGAATCCTGTCTCTACTGTCTCATGGAGTGGAGAAGAATGGCAAACAGGAGAAGTAGGAATTTAAAAAGTGGGAAAATACCAATTTTACATATAACCAAATATTTTCTTTGAAAGGTACCCAAAACTGTTAAACCCTAAAATGTACTCAACATGTTTTGCCAGAAATGATCAGTAGTCTGGCCCTTTTGCTCAATAAATTTAAACAAATGTAGGCAAGGAAGGAGGATTCAGATGAGATTCCATTCTCCTTTCCCTATCATCCCAGTTTTTTACTCACAGGGCCCTAGAACCTCCTCATTTTCCTGTTGGTTATGAGAGTCAAGGCTGTGGCAGGTGACAGGAACATAAACAGGGGTGCTGACCTGCCGCAATGGCTCACACTGTACTGCCAGCATGTTGGGAGGCCAAGTCAGGTGGGTGGCTTGAGCCCATGATTTTGACAACAGGCTGGGCAACATGGTGAAGCACCGACGCTACAAAAAAATAGAAAAATTAGCCATGTTTAGTGGCATGCACCTGTCGTCCCAGGCAGAGTCCTCAGAAGCAAACCCTGCCCTGTATTCTCCAACAGCCTCCTTTTCTGCAGACTCAGAGACGCTGCTGACCTGCTCCCCAGACAAGCAGTGCATGTGAGCAGCTGGGGCACCACAGCAGGGAGGTTTCTGTTCAGGGCTGTACCACTGTGGAAGGAAACTCAATATGTTGCATGCAGTAATAAACTCCAACATCCTCAGCCTCCACCCTGCTGATTTTCAGTGTGAAATCAGTGCCTGACCCACTGCCACTGAACCTGTCTGGGACTCCAGAGGCCCGATAGGAAAGCGTATAGATCAGGAGCTGTGGAGACTGCCCTGGCTTCTGCAGGTACCAATACAAATAGGTGTTTCCATCATCACTATCCAAGAGGCTCTGACTAGACCTGCAGGAGATGGAGGCCGGCTCTCCAGGGGTGACGGGCAGGGAGAGTGGAGCCTGGGTCATCACAATATCCCCACTGGATCCTGAAATAATAACAGAGAAGTGCAAGTTTATATAGAGACATTATGAGCAACTTTCATAATTTCTCTTGTGATATAAATTTACAGTTACATTTTTAAAGTTCTGATTTATATCATGAAAAGTAGACTTTCTAAAATAGACCCATTATTTATTAGCCACAAGGGAACTCTTTTTCTTCAAGTTCTTAATCAGAGTCATCGTTCCCTGGAGGTGAATCCTGATTATTTATAAGACAAACATGAATTCCATTCCCTGGAGCATAGACCATGTGCCTCTATCACATTATTGGAATAAACATGTGAAGCTGTGGAGCCCACAGAGCTCACCTCCCACCCAGTTGTCCTCCCTCATCTCTTTCTGTCCTTACCAGGGACCCAGAGCATTAGCAGCCCCAGGAGCTGAGCAGGGAGCCTCATGGTGAGAAGGTGAACTGAGGAGTCCTGATCAGTCAAGGCAAGGTTAGAGCTGAGCTTTTATCTCAGACTCACAAGGGAAGGTTTTCCCTAGGGGACAATATGCAAATCACCTGGTGGGTGCAGTGGTGTGGAAAAGGTTGACGGGGCAGGGGGAATGTCTCTTCTGTGAACAATGTGATATAAATTGTCCTTTGGAATAAAACAGAACTAGATTCAGCCAAGTTTGCCCACAATCAACGGAAGAAGGATCTGAAGGTGAAAGTTCGGACCTTTTGTAGGGACACACTGTGTAGGGCATGACTGTAAGAAAGCACCAGAACCCTGACAATGTGGAAATGTGTGTGTAGGATACATCTCTGGGAGGTGAATGCCATCTGGCTTGATTCCCTCCCAGTCAATCTAGAGTATGAAACAGGCCCATCCCCACAAGCACTGCTGGACTGAAAGCCTGCAAATAAAATGCGGCCTGGAGCCAGTTCAAGGGCTGTCTGGTATCTACTGTTTCCAGGATAACTGTTCAAGAATGTTCAACTCAAATATTAGAATCTACCCTGCCCTGGCACCTGGTGAGTGAACAGCATAAGAGCTCTCTGTCCAAGCGCCTCACAGGGAGAATGATGTGAGCCTCTACATTTAGAGCCAAGAGCCCAGGGTAAGAAAAAGGAAAGACAGACAGACAAAATTTTGTGCCTCCAGCAGCAAATTTAAAATTCCTGGTGACCAGTTGTTCAGTCTGGGATCTATCTCATCATAATCGTCTCACATATACAAGGTTAACCAGAGGGCTCTTTCTTTTTTTTTTTTTTTTTGTTTTTGTTTTTAGTAGAGATGGGGTTTCATTCACCAAGTGGTCTGGGCTTGTCTTGAACTCCTGACCTCAGGAGATCTGCCTGCCTTGGCCCCTAAGGTGCTGGGATTGCAGGTGTGAGCCATTGTGCCTGGCCCAGAGGACTCTGTCTTAAGGGAAGAATCTTCTAGATTAATGATACAGAACAAATAAGAAATAACTTTGCATGATGTTTTTTCAAGTGATGATTAGAAAAGCTCTTCCCACACAGTCTCCTTGGTCATGTGGAATCAGGTCCTGTCAGGGCTTCCAGGTTCTCATGATCTCTGAGTGAGACATGAGTCTCCCCCAGCCTGGATGTGGTGCAGCCACAGCCATGAGTCCACAGATCCAAAGGAAATTCTCTGTGTATAAAGAGCAAGAACTGCATTCACAGTTTTACATCTCTGGGTAACCTGTACTTGTAACTGATATTTTCTTGACTTTATGTAAAAATGCTCACAGCTTAGGGATGTGAACCTACCATTCAACTGATCATTAAACAGAAAAACAACCACACTGTTCTTTATTTGTCATTGATGTGCTTAACATTCCATTGAACAGCTCCTGAATAATGGTGCCAACAATAAATAGTTTCACAGGACAGTCACATTTCTGAAAAAAAAATAATAATCCGGGAACAATGAAGGACTAGCTTGTAGTGTGATGTAAGCTTGGGTAATTTAACACAAAGTCATACTTAATTGCCCAAGAGCACAAATAAGTGCCATTGTAGGTAAGATTGCAAAGAAAGCTTGATCTGAATATCTTCTGGGGAATCTACCAAAATATCATTTTTTAATAAGATCGGAAAACATACTTGATTAAAAATGATATTGACCTTCAAATGTTGAACTCCATGACAATAATATGGGCTGATGATATTAAACAGTAGCTACGAGGAGGTATTGAAATAAAAGTCTCATATTTCACTGTTAAAATTTTATTTATTCTTTTCTCTTATTACGTGTTGCAAATTTTGGGTACCCGACTTTTTTTCTGATGATGTCAGCAAATTCTGATCTGCTTCTTAGTGTTGAAAAGGTCAGACTCTTAACCATGGTAGTGAAAAAAAGTCAGAAACATCTGAAGCTGAAGGAATGGAAGAAGGAGACATAAACAGCCTAACTAAAATAGAACAAAATGGTTCATTTTATTGTTAGTTTTAAATAATTATTCCGAAAGGGTGTTAAATCAATAATCAGTTTTATCCATTATCTAATGCAAAGATTTGAATTGCAGGAAACTGAATAACAGTAAAAAAATTGCCCCGTTTTCTTTTACTGTAAGCCAATTCTTAAGAATGTTATTTTCACAAAGTATTTAGATTGCTTGAATTTAAGAGAGCATTGCTGTTTTCTATGAGAATGAATGAACCATTAAAAAGACTACCCCTGGGATTTTTAACAAAAATCTCATGATTTGTCGCCTTACATATCTGGAAAATGTAAAAACTTGGACAAATCCTTTTTTAGTCAGAAAAAGCCTTTGAAATTACCCGATTTAAACTGTAGACTTAAAGAACACTATTAATAATTCTAACCAGAATCCTCCCTCTCTTATCTGTTGATGCATCCTACCAGGGCTTTCACAGCAGCAGACAAAGCTGGTCACTCTACAGTGGACACAGACAAGATGGAAGAGCAACCTACATTTGAACCAGGGTGGGAGCAGGCCTCTGTGTGTCTCTCATCTGAATCATGGTCATCTGAATGAGGGAGGATTTCTACAGGCAGGGTTTAGTGTGGCTGTGTCTCCTTTTCCTGATTGGTTAGTTTGGGATCCATATACTTGAAAAGAACTGTATTACTCATATGACTTGAGAAGGGAGTCTTGGAAGTGGAATTGTTTGTGTTCATTACCGGGAATCAGTGTTTATGGGGTGGACACTGTGATCCTGTTTGTAGGGGGGTTGAGGGATTTGTTGGCTGACCAAGGAAAAACAGATGACCACAGACGGCAGTAGCACACGTGACCTAGTCTATTGGGTGAAGCTTTGACAGGTTTACAGCAAGAAGTTCCTCACAGCAGGTGGTAGTCCAGAGAATCAGGTGCCAGGGTTGTTTCTCAAAATGTGCAGGACACTTTAGAAGGGATATGCATTTAGGGGATGCCACACAGCAGCACAGTGGGGAGTTTCTGTGTCAGAGAGCTACAGAGACCAGTATTAAGTTTAAGGTTTTCATAAACTGGGGCTTGTCTTACTTACTGCTAGCAGATGTGGGTCAGGCTTTCTGGATATGTAGATTAAGTATTTTCTAAAAGGTTAAAACTATTCTTATTTTTGTGGTTTTTAAAACAATTACATTTTAAAATTTGAGTTTGACTCAGGCCATTGAGAAATAAGCCCACAGTTTTGAAATAAACAACACAGCATTCTCATTTATAGATCCCTGTTGCACATCGTGTAGACTTTGTTCTACAGACTGTATTAGTCCAGACAGTGCAAACCCACACTGTTATGGATGAGGCTGAGACACACAGAGGCCTGTTCCCTACCTGAGCATCAATGAACCTTCTTTAAATTAAAGGTGAGAGTTTGTCCTTAGATGAGAATTAAGACCAAGTCACCCACAAATGGAGCTTCCATCTGTGAAGCTACAGGTCCTGTGAATGGATTCCTGGCTCCCAGGCACCTGGGAATGAAGCCGTCTGCGTTGTCTCACTAACTGAAATTGTCCCTCGCTGGAACAGAGATTCATGGATAAATATTCTGGAACACAGGGAGAGAGCACAGGGAATGTAGGCTCCTTGAATGTGTGTCTTCTGCTTCTGAGAATCTCTCTCTCCAAACATTGAAAGAAACAGCGTTGTTTCCATATCAGACTTTTCTGAATCTTCGGACCCTGTTCTAGATCTGTCTCATCTGAACCTGTTTCCAAATGTTTCGATTCTGGTCTTCACTTTTTCTTGGAAAAGGTTTTCAGAAATCCTATGAAACTATCCACACAGCTGTGGGATTAAGTGGTGGGCTTCTCCTCTGTGCTTGTTAATATCTCTGGAGAATCCACCACACCCACCAACTGCACAAAGTGAAGTTATGAGTCTGTTTTCTCCCTGACCATTCTGTGTCTCATAAGTTCCCCTCGAATTCACACCCTTGAAGAAAGGGGTCTCCGTCCTCAAAAGTAAAACTCTATAAAACCATAGCTTGCCTGAGATGTTAGTATAATTTTTCTACTCTTTGAATGTGAAGTTAGCCTTGAGGCCTTATAGTAAAACCTGGTTTACCTGAGAGATGGGAAATGAAGATCCCAAGTCGTTTTTAGAGACTAAATTGGGGATTCTAGCCATTTAAACTGTAGTAGAAGCTGCAGTTGATATAAGAACTTCTATGAATATAACAAGAAAATAAAGTGGAATAACTTATTTCTTGTAACTTAGATAAGAACTTCAATGAATATAACAAGAAAATAAAGTGCAATAACTTATTTACTTGTAACTTAGATAAGATCGTTTACCTGTAGAAAAAATGAAAATAGAATTTGCGAGTTCTCACATCGTTTTTTTCATGTTAAACAATTTTAAGAATCAAGCAAATATTTATATAAATTATAATTTATAATGTTTAAGACTCTAGAGAAAAATTATGGTTCAAATCAATCAAACTGAGTTCTAAAGTCAGCTGAATTTTTCTTTTAACTGCTTCTTTACACCTCCTGTTAGCAAAAATCAAAAGTACAGAAAAGGAAACAGACAAGAGCTGAATAAAGCATTTAGTGCTCATTTCTTGTCTTATAATAATACTATTAATAATTAATAATAATAATACAGCTTCTGCATTGACAACTGGAAATAGTGACTCTGCCCTTCTGGAAGCAGCAGCTTCACATCACAGCAGTGAACTTCATTATAACTTGGTGATTCTTGGGCAGGAGCTAAGGATCACCCAAGTGTAAATGCTCTGTGAAGAGCCAGTTGCCCTTATGTTGGAATACTTCTAGATATTAACTCTTCTAAAATATCTACCAGCAAAAAAAAAAACAAAAAAAAAAAACAAAAAAAAATGAAGCATCAGTAATAAAATGAAATAAATTCTGACTTCCCAGGAGCAGTCAAGGATAAAACTATCATGTTTAACAGAGGACTAAAGGCATAATTTCTTGCTAGCTACTGATTTAGCTGGATCTTACTCATAGTAAATAGTCTTACCCTAGTAAATTAGAAACATCCTCAACCTAGAAAATGGTTTCTTTTGTATTCTGGAATCCTAGCAGTCCTAGGCAAACATTAATACTGAAAATAAGAAGGTACACAAATCTGTTATAACAGGAAAACTATTATACAATTATTTGCATAAGGCAAAATAAAAGGAAGAAGCCTATTGACTTGTGGAAGATTAAAGCAAATACTTACTAGTCATTAACAGTCCTAATAAGCCGTAAAGCAAGAGTAATATCTTTTGTCTCTGGCTTGTGATGGTATTAAATTTCAAAATAATGATTTTGTTTTGGGTTAAAACTAACTTCATAGGTTTTCTCAGAGTAGGTCATCTTACTCAGAAATTATAGAGGAAAATGAAAATAAAGAAAAACCTATTATGAAATTTGCCCCAGGTTAACCTTTGCAGAGAGACTAAGAGAAGGATACCATTTAAATGATCCTATTAATAGCATTAAAATATTTAATTTGCTAGGCAAATCTAAAATCAACCTTTTCTCTGGAATTTGAAGGAAGACAATTATATATTTAGAGAATTTGACTTGAGTGCCCTTGTGAGTGGCTGACAGACAAACAGACCAGATGAATGTTGGTGCAGTAGAATCAAGGACATCACAACATTAAATATTCCTCATTAGAGAGCAAGTCCAGATACTGCACCACGACCAGGCCAATGATCAGAAAATTACTTGGGAACTCTTTGTGGCTGCCTAGTCATATTGTGGCTGTGGTTGGGAGGCTGATTTCCCCTGGCTGGTATTGCCCTGCACCTTGAATCTGGGCATTCGTCTCTACAGCTGCCATCAAATGCCACTAAATGGTGTCCCCATTAATAAGGCCTTTGTAATGTGTGTAACATAAAGACGGAGCGAATCAGAGTTCAGGATTACAGGAATATTTATTTTATTCCAGTGTTGTTAATATGTGTCTTTGTCTTTCAAAGAAGGAAGCCACAAATAGGACTTCTTTGGTTTCTGGAGGCTAATATTCTACCCCTTGGAATACAGGTTTGGCCCAGCAGGTGACATGAAAGTCAGCCAGTCGTGAGTGGGACTCAGGATAGAAAAGGGCTCTGCAGCAGATCCAGGTTGAAGTGCAAACGGCCCGGCCTCTTGGGCCATTGCAGATGCAGACGACTTCAACAACGCTATCAACCACCTGGACAGGGCTGATACTTAGAGAACACTCCACCAAACCACAGCAGATTCCATGGTCTTTCAAAACATTGGCTAATGATACATTATATTTTGGGCAACAAGATATTTCAAAAAAACCAAGCTGATTAAATCATAAAAAATAAATTATTCATAACTGAGGGGATTGTATTAGAAATCAGAAACAGAAAGTTATCAGAAGGGGGTTGGTGGGAGAAGGAGGAGGAATGAAAAATTACCTATTGGGCACAAGGTACACTGTTCGGGTGATGGGTAGCTAAAGCCCAGAGTTCACTACTATACAATTCATCAGTGTAACCAAAAACAACTCGTACCAATAAAGCCACTGAATTTCTAAATTTAATTTTTTAAAAATTTGCCAAAAAGAATCTAAATATTTGGAAAATATGTAAAGTACCACTATATGTAGTCTGGGGCAAAGAAGCAACAAAAAGGGAAATTACAAAGTACTTGGATCTGAAAGTAAACATCACATATCCCAATTTATGAGATTCAAAAAAATGCAGTTAATTTATAGCATTAGGAATGTGTTTTAGCAAAGAAGTTTTCACATCAATCACTGGAAATGTAATCCTGAGAAACTAGGAAAAAAAGAATAAATGCCACTCAAAAGAAGGGTCTTTTATTCTTAGAAATGTGAGGATGTGACAAGCACACATCTAGTATTCCACCAATACAGTCATGTCAGTCTCCAAATGAAAACACCATTAGCAGCTGCACAAGAAGAAAGTCTTAGAGTGGACGAGCAGAGTGAGTAACTGCTCAGAGAGAATGAGGAGTCAGGGAAAGTCAAAATAGGATTCCTGTGTGATATTATTATGAGCTGCACAAACATGAGACTGCCCTGATCCCTGACTTACTCATAAGCCGAACATCATGGAGTGCAGGCCATTTTCCAGCCTCCTGATGGTTGGTGAGAGTGAGGTCACTTGGCAAAGGCATGGAGACTTGCTATGAAGGTCATCAGTGGCAGCAGGTGAGGACAGGACACACTAGGGTTCCCTTACAGTGACATGACTGAGCATCCCTATAGCCATGAGAACAGCAGGGAACTTTAGGGTCTGCTCCAGGGATGATGTGGCAGCAAACCCTGGAGGGTCGGTGGGGCTTCAGTGCCCTACGTGTGGAGGAAAGAGGAGGCTTTGGAAGGTGTCCTGGAGGACCCTGGCCCTGTTCACACAGAAGAGGAGCCTGTGCCTATGACTAAGGCCTCATGGCCTCTTCCTTCCTCAAAGGCTTTCCAGTCATCTCCCTGAGCCCACCTGACTCCAACTGCTGGAGACACATCCCCTGGCACCGCACCTGCTCCTGCCACACTGAGAGGCTGAACTTACTTTGAGGTTTGTGTTTGGGGCCATCACACTGTTCCGGGACCCGGTGAGTGTCCTGCTCACAGGAGGCTGTGCAGCATTTCCAGGCTCCAAAGTGGTGTTTGTGATGGTGAAATCCCTAGAATTTTGGTTAGATGTGTTTTCTCACTTGTGAATACCTTCTGTAGACCTGTCATTGTGTGCTTTACAAACTCCTTTCTGTAAACTATCTATTCTTTGTTTTTGTACTTTTGGGTTAAGAATGTAATTGTAATTGTACTATCTTCAGTCTCCACACTGCTGATTGTGGAAATGAACTCAATGTATTTTTGGTTGGATGTGCGTTCTCTCTCATGAATATGTGTAGAAAAGTCCTCTGACGACTTGTCTATCTTTGTATGTGTGAAAGATTCTTTCTATATACCATGCTTTCATTATTTATTTATTTTTTGATTTTTCTCCTGGGGAATACAGTTTTAACTTCACTTACCATGGTGTGGATCATCCTAGAATAGATAATCATTTCTGATGGGTTTGAGTATTTTAACCAGAAAAAAAGGTATTTTGTCCTTTGGGTGCAAACACTTCTATGTGTTGATTATATCACCTCATGAAATGGAACTGATTTGCCCATGATGCATTCATAAATATTTCGAAAAATTATCTTAAGTGACACCATGCAGGCCGTGCACGGTGGCTCATGCCTGTAATCCCAGCACTTTGGCAGGTCAATATGGGTGGATCACGAGGTCAGGAAATCGAGACCATGGTGAAACCCCATCTCTACTAAAAATACAAAAAATTAGCCTGGCACGGTGGCGGGCGCCTGTAGTCCCAGCTACTCGGGAGGCTGAGGCAGGAGAATGGCTTGAACCCGGGAGGTGGAGCTTGCAGTGAGCCGAGATGACGCCACTGCACCCAGCCTGGGCGACAGAGCGAGACTCAGTCTCAAGACAAAATATATATATGTATATATATATACACACATATATGTATTTACTTATTTCAAAACCTTTTATTTTTTGTGATAATTTGGTACCCAAATTGTCATTCAAAATGACCAGTAAGTTTCAAAAGGAATCTTCCTACTCTGGGGCAACGATGTAGGAGTTGAAAGGCTAAAGAACCACTGCAAGAACCTGGAGAGAAAACAATACAAAAGTTTATATTAATAACATCAGAGAACAGTAGAAGAAATGAGAACTAAGTGACCTAAAATTCCAAAGTGAAAAGCATCCCTTCTAGTTTAGCTGACACTGGCCTGACTCTTTGTCCTCCTGCCATATCTGCCAAGTTTGCATGTGGACACAGGCTCTCTCTTGGCACAAGCAGAGGAACTCTTCTGAGAACGGAGAATCAGATTGACCATCAGGAGTTGCACAGAGCAGCCTCTATACATGGCCCGTGCCCTCCGTGGTGCGTATGCTGAGGTCTGAGTCATCAGGCAGGCAGGAGGAGATGGGCTAGAAGAACATAAAACTCCCACGGACTCAGCATGTTCTTCCAAATCCCCAAAGATGCACAGAGCATCCTGAATACATGTCTGAATCATGCACATCGACCTCCAACCACACTGATCCCCCTGCAAGTATAGACCCTGCCTGGCCTTCTGCTCTGCATGTCAGTGGTTGTGACAACTCCAGACCCAACCAGTGGTGTCTGATAAACCTCCTCTAGGGGCAGAATGAGTTTCAGAAGCTCTGCTTGGCTGTTGAGATTTGACTTAGGACTGTGTGATATGACCTCAGGTCTCCTTGCTCAGGGACTTCACTAAATCTTTGGTTATTACACACCTAAAGCACTACTCACGACATTACTTTCTGGTGAGACTTCCAGTGGCACAGGCTCCACCCAGGAAGCCAGGCAGCAGTGCCTTCAACTCTGTGGTTCTTCACAAGTTTCATATTTGGCTCCTTTGTGGGTCCACATCAACTGCCATCACCACCACCATCTGCATCCCACCCACCATAACCCAAGCCAGTTTAGTTGAACAAGAGCTGACCTCTCCTGTATTCCCCGAATGCTCCCATTCCTGCAGTCTGTCCAGTGTTGAATTCTGCACTAAGGGGAATAAAAAAGTTTTTATCATCCTTTACTTTCCCAGTGATTCATGGAAAATACTACATCTTTAGGATACTACATCTTTCGGGATTTGCTTTTTACTTTTAAAACCAACTTTTGGAATTTCAATTACTACCTTTTTCTACCAGTGAGAGACAATTGTAATAAAATAATTTACTATTAGGATCTTGCATCTGACATGAAGTTACAAAATCTATTTGACATTCACAACCAAGGTGTTACTAATTGTCCTCAGCCAGCTCTCCCTGAGGATAACTAGAGGAGAATGCCATCTCTACTGTCTTACGGAGTGAGCAATAAGTATTAAATAGAAAAACAGGGAAGTTGAAAAAGTAGGAAAGCATCTGGATTTGGTTAAAACTGAACACAGACTTGCACACATTATATCTCACACCTATAACAGGGGCCAAGGCATGTCAGCCTGGTGCAGTAGCAGAGGAAGTGGATTGAACTACATCAGCATCAGTGGGCATCAGCCTGGGGTTCTGGGGAGTATTATTGATGCCTGACTGGGAGTGGTCAAGTCACTGTGGCAGAGCCCCTGCACACACCCTCCTGTTGCCTATTCAGGGGCCCAAATTTTGAGGAACTTACTCATTTAGAGAGAAAAAGGGAAATTTCTCATTTGCCCTCTAAAGATTTGCAGGAAATGAACGGACAAAACACAGATTAATGGAAGAAAGAGGCAAAAAAAAATTCCGTAAAATGTAGGGGAAAAAACACAGGGTCTCACTCGCTTACCCAACATGAAGAGCAGTGGTGTGATCATGGCTCATTGAAAACTTGAATTCTCAAGCACAAGCGATTCTCCCACCTCAGCCTATGGAGTAGCTGGGATCACAGGGGCGTGCCACAATGCCCACAGACATGGATATTTGCTAGAGGGGAGATGGAGAATCAGTCCTGGATGTGAAACAGGTGGCTGGCATCTGGGAAAGGATAGCATTCCTTCATTGCTCAATGACATTCCCTCATTCCATTCCATTCTAATCCATTTCATTCCATTCCATTGCAGTCGGGTTGATTCCATTCCATTCCATTCCATTTCATTCCATTCCATTCCATTCTATTCCATTCCATTCCATTCCATTCTATTCCACTCGGGTTGAATCCATTCCATTCCATTCCATTCCATTCCATTCCATTCTATTCTATTCCACTCGGGTTGATTCCATTCCATTCCATTCCATTCCATTCCATTCCATTCCATTCCAATTCTTTCCATTACATTCCAGTGTTGTTGATTCCATTCCATACCAAACCATTTCATTAGTTTCCAATCCATTCCATTCCATTCCATTCCTCTCCATTCCTTTCCACTTGGGTTGATTCCATTTCATTCCATTCCAATGCATGCCTTTCCATTCCATTCAAATACATGACACTCAGGTTGATTCCATTCCATTCCATTCCATTCCATTCCATTCCATTCCATTCCACTCGGGTTGACTCCATTCCATTCCATTCCATTCCACTCCACTCCATTACATTCCATTTCATTCCATTCCACTCGGGTTGATTCCATTCCATTCCATTTCATTCCATTCCATTCCATTCCATTCCATTCCACTCGGGTTGGTTCCATTCCATTCCATTTCATTCCATGCCATTGTATTCCATTCCATTCCACTCGGTTTGATTCCATTCCATTCCATTCCATTCCATTCCATTCTATTCCACTCGGGTTGAATCCATTCCATTCCATTCCATTCCATTCCATTCCATTCTATTCCACTCGGGTTGATTCCATTCCATTCCATTCCATTCCATTCCATTCCATTCCATTCCATTCCAATTCTTTCCATTACATTCCAGTGTTGTTGATTCCATTCCATTCCAAACCATTTCATTAGTTTCCAATCCATTCCATTCCATTCCATTCCTATCCATTCCTTTCCACTTGGGTTGATTCCATTTCATTCCATTCCAATGCATGCCTTTCCATTCCATTCAAATACATGACACTCAGGTTGATTCCATTCCATTCCATTCCATTCCATTCCATTCCATTCCATTCCATTCCACTCGGGTTGACTCCATTCCATTCCATTCCATTCCACTCCACTCCATTACATTCCATTTCATTCCATTCCACTCGGGTTGATTCCATGCCATTTCATTTCATTCTATTCCATTCCATTCCATTCCATTCCACTCGGGTTGGTTCCATTCCATTCCATTTCATTCCATGCCATTGTATTCCATTCCATTCCACTCGGTTTGATTCCATTCCATTCCATTCCATTCCATTCCATTCCATTCCGTTTCATTCCATTCCATTCCACTCCGATTGATACCATTCCATTCCATTCCATTCCATTCCATTCCATTACACTCTGGTTGATTCCATTCCATTCCAAACCATTGCATTCTATTGCATTCCATTCCATTCCACTCCATTCCATTCCATTGCATTCCATTGCATCCCATTCCATTCCATTCCATTCCACTCGGTTTGATTCCAATCCATTCCACTCCATTTCATTCGGCTTGATTCCATTCCATTCCATTCCATTCAATTCCATTCCATTCCACTACATTCCATTCGGATTGATTCCATTCCATTCCATCCCATTTCATTGCATTCCATTCCATTCCATTCCATTCCACTCGAGTTGATTCCATTCCATTCCATTGCATTCCATTCCATTCTATTCCATTCCATTCCATTCTATTCCATTCCACTCGAATTGATTCCATTCGATTCCATTCCATTCCTCTCGGGTTGATTCCATTCAGTTCCATTCCATTCCATTCCATTCCATTCCATTCCATTCCATTCCACTCCGGTTGATTCCATTCCATTCCATTCCATTCCACTACACTCTTGTTGTTTCCATTCCATTCCAAACCACTCCATTCCATTCCATTCCATCTCATTGAATTCCGTGCCATTCCATTCCATTCCACTCGGTTTGATTCCAATACATTCCATTCCATTTCATTCGGGTCGATTCCATTCCATTCCATTCCATTCCATTCATTCCATTCCACTCCATTCCATTCCATTCCATTCCACTCCATTCCATTCGGGTTGATTCCATTTGATTCGATTCCATTACATTGCATTCCATTGCATTCCATTCCATTGTATTCCTTTCCATTCCATTCCATTCTATTCCATTCCATTCCATTCTATTCCATTCCATTCCATTCCACATGGGTTGATTCCATTCCATTCCATTCCATTCCATTCCATTCCATTCCATTCCATTCCATTCGTGTTGATTCCATTCCATTCCATTCCATTCCATTCTATTGCATTCCAAAACATTTCATTCCATTCCATTCCATTCCATTCCATCCCATCCCATCCCATCCCATCCCATTCCATTCCATTCCATTCCATTCCATTCCACTCGGGTTGATTCCATTCCAAACCATTCGTTTCCATTCCATTCCATTCAATTCCATTCCATTTCATTCCACTCGGGTGGATTCCATTGCATTCAATTCCATTCCACGCCATTCGTTTCCATTCCACTTGGGTTGATTCCATTTCTTTCCATTCCTTTCCACTGTTGTTGATTCCATTCCATTCCAATCCATTCCATTCCATTCCATGCCATTCCACTCTGGTTGATTCTATTCCATTCCATTCCATTCCATTCCTTTCCATTACATTTCATTACATTCCATTAAATTACATTCCACTCGGGTTGATTCCCTTCCATTCCATTCCAATACATTCCATTAATTTTGATACCATTCCATTCCATTCCACTCGAGTTGATTCCATTCCTTTCCATTCCATTTCTTTCCATTGCATTCCACTGCTTTCCATTTCATTCCTTTCCATTCAATTCCATTCAACTCGGGTTGATTCCATTCCATTCCATTCCATTCCAATCCTTTGCATTCCATTCTACGCGGGGTGATTCCATTCAATTCTATTCCATTCAATTTCATTCCATTCTACGCGGGGTGATTCCATTCAATTCTATTCCATTCCATTTCATTCCATTCCATTCCATTCCATTCCATTCCATTCCACTCGGGTCGATTCCGTTCCATTCACTTTCTTGCCATTACTTTCCATTCCATTCCATTCCATTCCACTCGGGTTGATTCCATTCCATTCCATTCCATTCCATTCCATTCCATTCCACTCCATTCCATTCCAATCTTGTTGATTCCATTCTATTCAATTTCATTAAATTCTATTCCATTCCATTCCATTCCATTCCATTCTGGTTAATTCCTTTCCATTCCATTCCATTCCACTCCATTACATTACATTACGTTCCACTCGAGTTGATTCCAAACCACTCCATTCCATTCCATTCAATTGCATTCCATTCTACGAGGGTTGATTCCATTCCATTCCGTTCTATTCCATTCCATTCCATTCCATTCCATTCCATTCCATTCCATTCCATTCCATACCATTCCATTCGTGTTCATTCCATTCCATTCCATTCCATTCCATTCCATTCCATTCCACTCGGGTTGATTGCATTCTACTCCACTCCATTCCATTCCATGCCATTCCATTCCATTCCATTCCATTCCATACCATTCCATTCGTGTTGATTCCAATCCATTCCATTCCATTCCATTCCATTCCATTCCATTGCATTCCATTCCATTCCACTTAGATTGATTCCATTCCATTCCATTCCATTCCATTACATTCGGGTTGATTCCATTCCATTCGATTCCATTCCATTCCATTCCATTCCATTCTATTCCATTCCATTCCATTCCACTGAGGTTGATTCCATTCCATTCCATTCCATTCCATTCCGTGCCATTGCATTCCATTCTTTCCATTGCTTTCCATTACATTCCATTACACTCGGGTTGATTCTATTCCATTGCATTCCATTTCATTCCATTCCATTCCATTCCGTTCTATTCGGGTTGATTCCATTCCATTCCATTTCATTCCATTGCACTCCATTCCATTCCATTCCTTTCCCTTTAATTCCACTAGGGTTGATTCTATTCCATTCCATTTCATTCCATTCCATTCCACTCGGGTTGACTCCATTCCATTCAATTCCATTCCATCCCATTCCTTTCCATTCCGCTCAGGTTGACTCCATTCCATTCCATTCCATTCCATTCCATTCTATTCCATTCCACTGTTGTTGATTCCATTGCATTCCATTTCATTCCATTCCATTCCATTCCATTCCGTTCCATTCCATTCCATTCCACTCGGGTTGATTGCATTCTACTCCACTCCATTCCATTCCATTCCATTCCATTCCATTCCATTCTATTCAATTCCTCTCGGGTTGCTTCCAATCCTTTCCATTAATTTCGATACCATTCCATGCCATTCCACTCGGGTTGATTCCATTCCATTCCATTTCATTTCATTCCATTCTATCCCATTCCTTTACATTTCATTCCATTCCTTCCAATTCCATTCCACTCGTGTTGATTCCATTCCATTGCATTCTATTCCACTGCATTCCTTTCCTCTCGCGTTGAATCCCCTCCATTCCATTCCATTCCATTCCATTCCATTCCATTGTATTACATTGCATTCCATTCAATTCTATTCCATTCCATTCTAGTCGGGTTTATGCCATTCCATTCCATTCCCTCCCTTTCCATTCCATTCCTTTCCCCACGGCTTGATTCCATTACATTCAATTCCATTCCATTACGTTGCATTCCATTACATTCCAGTCCACTACATTCCACTCGGTTGATTCCATTCAATTCCATTTAAATGCATTCCATTCCATTCCATTCCATTCCATTCCATTCCATTCCATTCTATTCCTTTCCATTCCATTCCACTCGGGTTGATTCCATTCAATTCAATTCCATTCCATGCCATTCCTTTCCATTCCAGTCGAGTTGATTCCATTCCATGCCATTCCATTGCACTCTTGTAGATTCCGTTCCATTCAATTCCATTCCATGCCATTCCTTTCCATTCCAGTCGGGTTGATTCCATTCCATTCCATTCCATGCCATTCCATTGCACTTTTGTAGATTCCGTTCCATTGAAATCCATTCTATTGCATTCCATTCCATTCCAATCCGTTCCGTTCCAATCCATTAAACTCGGGTTGATTCCATTCCATTCCATTCCATTCCATTCCATTCCATTCCATGCCATTCCATTCCACTCCAATCCATTCCACAGAGGTTGATTCCGTTCCATCGCATTCCATTCCATTCCTCTCGGCTTGCTCCCATTCCGCTCCATTCCTATCCATTACACTCTTGTTGATTCCATTCCATTCAAAACCATTCCATTCCTTTCCATACTATTCCCTTACATTGCATTCCATTTCACTCTGTTTGATTCCTATCCATTCCATTCCATTTAATTCCGGTTGTTTCCATTCCATTAAATTCCATTCCATGCCATTCCTTTCCATTCCACTCGGGTTGATGCCATTCCATTCCATTCCATTGCATTCCATACCATTCCATTCCATTCCATTCCATTTCATTCCATTAATTTACATTCCATTCCATTCCATTACTTTACATTCCATTCCACTGTTGTTGATTCCATTCCATTCCATTCCATTCCATTCCATTCCATTCCATTCCATTCCATTCCAATCTTGTTGAATTTATTCCATTCCATTCCATTCCCTTCCATTCCATTCCATTCCACTCTGGTTGATTCCATTGCATTCCATTGCTTTCCATTCCATCCCATTCTATTCCATTCCACTCGGGTTGATTCCATTCCATTCCATTCCATTTCATTATATTCCATTTCATTCCATTCCATTCCTTTCCATTCCATTCCATTTCTCTGCGATTGATTCCATTGCATTCCATTCCATTGCATTCCATTATATTCCATTCCATTCCAATTGGGATAACTTCATTCCATTCCATTGCATTCCACTCCATTCCATTCCATTCCATTCAACTCAGGTTGAATCATTCCATTCCGTTCCAATCCTTTCCATTCCACTCCATTCCACTCGAATGGATTCTATTCCATACCATTCCATTCCATTCCATTCCATTCCATTCGTTGATTCCATTCCAATCCTTTTCATGCCACTCCATTCCGTTCCATTCCATTCCATTCGACTCAGGTTGATTCCGTTCCATTCCTTTCCATTCCATTCCATTCCATTGCGTTCCATTCCATTCCATTCTATTCCAATAAATTCCATTCCAATCGGGATGATTCCATCCTATTCCATTCCATTCCATTCCATTCCACTCCATTCCTTTCCATTCCATTCCATTCCATTGCATTCCATTCAGTTCCATGCCATTCCACTCGGGTTAATTCCATTCCATTTCATTGCATTCCATTTCATTCCATTGCAGCTGATTCCTTTCCATTCCATTCAATTACTTTCCATTCTATTCCTTTCTATTCCCTTCCATTCTTTACACTCAGGTTAATTTAATTTCATTGCATTCCATTCCATTCCATTCCATTCCATTACAATCGACTTTGTTCCCCTCGCGTTGATTCCATTCCATTCCATTACATTCAATTCTCTTCAATTCCATTCCATTTCGTTCCACTGGGCTTGATTCCTTTCTATTAAATTCCATTCCATTCCATTCCATTCCTTTCCATTCCATTCACTTCCATTCCCTTCTGGTTGATTCCAGTCCAGTCCATTCTATTCCAGTCCAGTCCATTCAATTCAATTCCATTGCTTTTCAATGAGGTTGATTCCATTCCATTCCACTCCATTCTATTCCATTCCATTCCATTCCATTGCATTCCATTGCGTTTCCATTCCATTCCATTCCACTCGGGTTGATTCCATTCCATTCCATTTAATTTCATTCCATTCCATTCCATTTCATTACTATCCACTCGGGTTAATTCCATTTCATTCCATTCCACTCCATTCCAGTCCTGTCCATTCCATTCCATTCTACTCCCTTCCTTTCCATTCTATTCCAGTCCATTCCTTGCCATTCCACGCAAGTTGATTCCATTCCATTCCAATCCACTCCAGTCCATTCCATTCCATACAATTCCATTCCATTCTGTTAAACTCGGGTTGTTTCCATTCCATTAAATTCCATTCAATTTCATTCCATTCCATATAATTCCACTCGGTTTGAATTGGAATGGAATGGAATCATCCCGAGTGGAATGCAGTGGAATGCCAGGGAATGGAATGGAATCAACCTTAGTGGAATGGAATTGGATGGAATCAAATGGAAATGAATCAACCCGTGTGGAAAAGAATGGAATGGAAGGGAATAGAATGGAATGGAATGGAATGGAATCCACCACATCGGATTTGTATGGAATGGAGTGGAATGCAATGAAATGGAATGGAATGGAATGGAAAAAATCCTGAGTGGAATGGAATGGAATAGAATGCAATCAACCCCAGTGGAATAGAATGGAACGGAATGGAATGGAATGGAATGGAATGGAATGGAATGGAAAGGAAAATAAAAAACCCTAAGGGAATGGAATGGAATAGAATGGAATGGAATCCAACGGAATGGAATGGAATCGAATGGAATAGACCGGAATCAAACCGAGTGGTATTCAATGGAGTGGAATGGAATGAAATGGAATGGATTGGAGTGGAGTAGAATAGAACGGAATGGAATGAAATAGAATCAACAAGAATCTAATTGAATAGAAGAGAAAGGAATCTAAAGGAATGGAATGGAATGGAATGGAATGGAATGGAATGGAATGCAATGGAAAGGAATGGAATGGAATGAAATGCAATGGAATGGACAGGAATGGAATGGAATGGACTAAACTAAAGTGGAATTGAATGGAATGGAATGGAATAGAAAGGAATGGAATGGAATAGAAACAACCTGCGTGGAACGGAATGGAATGGAATGGAATGGAATCAACATGAGTGGAATGAAAGGGATTGGAATGGAATAGAATGGAAAGGAATGGAATTGATTCAACCCGAGCGGAATGGAATGAAATGGAATGGAATGGGAAGGGATAGAATGGAATGGAAAGGAATCAACACTAGGGCAATGGAATGGAATGGAATGGAATGGAATGGAATGAAATCAAACCAAGAGGTATGGAATGGAATGGAACGGAATGCAATGGAATGGAATGGAATGGATTGGAATGGATTGGAACCAACCCGAGTGGAATGGAGTGGAATGAAATGGAATGGAATGAAATGGAATGGAATGGACTTGTATGGAATCAACCCGAGTGAAATGGATGGGAATGGAATGGAATGGAATGGAATGGAATGGAATGGAGTGGAATGGAATGGAATGGAATGGAATGGAATCAACACGAGTGGAATGAAATGGAATGCAATGGAATGGAATGGAATGGAATAAAATGGAATGAAATGGAATCAACCCGAGTGAAATGGAATGGAATGCAATTCAGTACAATGGAATGGAAGTGGATGGAATCAACCCGAGTGGAATGGAATGGAATGGAATGCAATGGAATGAAAATGAATGGATTGGAATGGATTGGCATGGAATGGAATGGAATGGTATTCAATGGAATGGAATGGAATGGAAAGGAATGGAATGGATTGGAATGGAATGGAATGGAATGGAATGCAATCAACGCTAGTGAAACGGAATTGAATGGAATGAAATTGAATGGAATCAACCGGAGTGGAATGGAATGCAATGGAATGGAAGGGAAAGGAATGCATTGGAATGGAATGGAATGCAATGCAATGAAATCGAATGGAATGGAATGCAATGGAATGGAATGGAATCACCTGGAATGTAATTGAAAAGGAATGGAAGGGAATGGAATGGAATGGAATGGAAAGAATGGAAAGGCAAGAATCTACTGGAATGGAACGGAATGGAATGGAGTGGAACGAAATGGAATGGAAACAACATGAGTGTTATGGAATGGAATGCAATGGAAAGGAACGGAATGGAATGGAATGGAATGGAATGGAATGGAATGCAATCGAATCAACAAGAATGGAATGGAATGGAATTACATTCAATGGAATGGCATGGAATGGAATGGAATGGAATGGAATGGAATGGAATGGAATAATCAGTAGTGGAATGAAAAGGAAAGGTTTGGAATCGCATGGAATTGAATCAACTCGAGAAGAATGGAATTGAATGGAATAGAATGGAAGGAAATGGAATGGAATGGAATGGATTCAACACGACTGGAATGGAAGGGAAAGGAACAGAATGGAATGGAATGGAATGGAATCAACCTGAGTGGAATGGAATGGAATGCAATGGAATCAATCCGGGTGGAATGGAATGTAATGGAATGCAGTGGAATTCAAAGGAACGGAATTGAATGGAATGGAATGGAATGGAATGGAAGGGAAAGGAAAATAATCAAACCTAGGGGAATGGAATGGAATGGAATGGAATGGAATCGAATGGAATGGAATGGAATCGAATGGAATAGAACGGAATAAACCCGAGTGGTATGCAATGGAGTGGAATGGAATGAAATGGAATGGATTGGAGTGGAGTAGAATAGAACCGAATGGAATGGAATAGAATCAACAAGAATCTAATTGAATGGAAGGGAAAGGAATGGAAAGGAATGGAATGGAATGGAATGGAATGGAATGGAAAGAATGGAATGGAATGGAATGCAATGGAATGGACAGGAATGGAATGGAATGGACTGAACTAAAGTGGAATTGAATGGAATGGAATGGAATAGAAAGGAATGGAATGGAATAGAAACAACCTGCGTGGAACGGAATGGAATGGAATGGAATGGAATCAACATGAGTGGAATGAAAGGGATTGAAATGGAATGGAATGGAAAGGAAGGGAATTGATTCAACCTGAGCGGAATGGAATGAAATGGAAAGGAATGGGAAGGGATAGAATGGAATGGAAAGGAATCAACCCGAGGGCAATGGAATGGAATGGAATGGAATGGAATGGAATGGAATGGAATGGAATGCAATGGAATGGAATGGAATGGATTGGAATGGATTGGAACCAACCCGAGTGGAATGGAGTGGAATGGAATGGAATGGAATGGAATGGAATGGAATCAACACGAGTGGAATGAAATGGAATTCAATGGAATGGAATGGAATGGAATGGAATGGAATAAAATGGAATGAAATGGAATCAACTCGAGTGAAATGGAATGGAATGCAATACTGTACAATGGAATGGAAGTGTATGGAATCAAACCGAGTGGAATGGAATGGAATGGAATGGAACGGAAATGAATGGATTGGAATGGATTGGCATGGAATGGAATGGAATGGTATTCAGTGGAATGGAATGGAATGGAATGGAATGGATTGGAATGCAATGGAATGGAATGGAGTGGAATGGAATGGAACGGAATGGATTGGAATGGAATGTATTGGAATCAAACCTAGTGGAATGCAATGGAATGGAATGGAATAGAATGGAATGGAATGGTATCATCTCGAGTGAAATCGAGTGGATTAGAATGGAATGGAATGGAATGGAAAGGAATGGAATGGAATGGTAAGAACCCGAGAGAAACGGAATGTAATGGAATGAATTTAATGCGATTGGAATGCAATGGAATGAAATGGAATGGAATGGATTGGCATGGAATGGAATGCAATGGCATGGAATGAGACGGAATGGAATGGAATGGAATGGAAAGGAATGCAATCAACGCTAGTGAAACGGAATTGAATGGAATGAAATTGAATGGAATCAACCGGAGTGGAAGGGAATGCAATGGAATGGAATGGAAAGGAATGCAATGGAAAGGAATGGAATGCAATGCAATGAAATCGAAAGGAATGGAAGGGAATGGAATGGAATGGAATGGAAAGAATGGAATGGCAAGAATCTACTGGAATGGAATGGAATGGAATGGAGTGGAATGAAATGGAATGCAAACAACATGAGTGTTATGGAATGGAATGTAATGGAATGGAACGGAACGGAATGGAATGGAATGGAATGGAATGGAATGGCATGGAATGGAATGGAATGGAATGGAATGGAATAATCAGAAGTGGAATGAAAAGGAAAGGATTGGATTAGCATGGAATTGAATCAACTCGAGAAGAATGGAATTGAATGGAATAGAATGGAAGGAAATGGAATGGAATGGAATGGATTCAACACGACTGGAATGGAAGGGAATGGAACGGAATGGAATGGAATGGAATGGAATGGAATGGAATGGAATGGAATGGAATGGAATGGAATAGAATCAACCCGAGTGGCATGGAGTGGACTGGAATGGAATGGAAAGGAATCGAATGGAATCAACCCGACTTGAATGGAATTGAATGGAATGGAATTGAATGGAAAGGAATGGAAAGAAATGAAATGCAATGAACTTGAGGTGAATGGATTGCAATAGAACGGAGTGGAATGGAAAGGAATGGAATGGAATGGAAACAAGCCAAGTGGAATGGAATTTAATGGAATGGAATGGAATGGAATGCAATGGAAAGGAATGGAATGGTATGGAAAGGAATGGAATCAACTGGAATGGAATCGAATGGAATGGAATGGGATGGAATGGAATGGAATGGAATGGAATGGAATGGAATCAAATGGGATGGGATGGAATGGAATGGTATGGAATGGATAGAAATGCAATCAAAGCGAGTGAAATGGAATGGAATGGAATGGAATGGAATCACCTCACGTGGAATGGAATACATTGGAATGGAATGGAATGGAAAGGAATGGAATGGAAAGAATCAACTGGAATGTAAAGGAATGGAATGCAGTGGAACGAAATGGAATGGAATCAACATGAGTGTTATGGAATGGAAAGCAATGGAATGGAATGGAATGGAATGGATTGGATTCAAACCAAATGGATTGGAATGGAATGGAATGGAATAGAATCAACCCAGGTGGAATGGAGTGGAATGGGATGGAAAGGAAAAGAATGGAATGGAATCCAATGAAATCAACCGGAGGGAAATTCAAGGCAATGGAAAGGAATGAAATGGCATAAAAAGGAATGGAATGGATTGGAATGAAATGCAATGCACGCGAGTGAAATGGAAGGGAATGGAAGACAAAGGAACGGAATAGATTGGAATGGAAGGCAATCAGTGCGAGTGAAATGGAATGGAATGGAATGGAAGACAAAGGAATGGAATAGATTGGAATGGAATGCAATCAGCGCGAGTGAAATGCAATGGAATGGAATGGAAGGGAATGGAATCAACCGGAGTGGAATGGAAAGGAATGGAATGGAATCGAATTGAACGGAATTGCATCAACGCAAGTGGAATGGAATGGAATGGAAGGGAATGGAATGGAATGGAATGAAATGGAAGGGAATGGATTGGAATGTAATAGAATCAACCTGAGTGGAATGAAAAGGAATGGAATGGAATGGAATGGACTGCAATGGAAAGGAATGGAATGGAATGAAATTAAAGCGAATGGAATGCAATGGAACGGAAAGCAATGGAATGGAATGGCATCGAATGGAATGAAATGGAATGAAAAGGAATCAACCCGAGTGGAATGAAATGGAATGGAGTGGAATGGAATGGAATGGAATGGAATGGAGTGGAATGGAATTCAATGGAATTCAATGGAATGGAATGGAATCAACCTGAGTGGAATGCAATGGAATGGAATGCAATGGAAAGGCATGGAATCAATTGGAATGGAATGGAATGGAAGGGAAAGGAATGGAATGAAATCATCACGATTCGAATGGAATGCAATGGCCTGGAAAGGAATGGAATGCAAAGGAATGGAATTAAGTGGAATGGAATGGAATGGAATGGAATGAAATGGAATGGAATGGAATCAACCCGAGTGGAATGGAATGGAATGGAATGGAATAGAATGCAACGTAAAGGAATGGAATCAACGCAATTGGAATAGAATGGAATGGAACGGAATCGGATGGAATAGATTGCAGTGGAATAGAATGGAATGGAAAAAACCCGAGTGGAATAAAATGGAATGGAATGCAATGGAGTGGAATGGAATGGAATGGAATGGAATCAACAGGAATAGAATGAATTGGAATGGAATAGAATCAACCTATGTGGAATGGAATGGAATGGAATGGAATGGAATGGAATGGAATGGAATGAAGTGGAATGGATTGGAATCAACGCGAGTGGAGTGTAATGGAATGGCATCGAATTCAATGGAATGGAATTGAATCAACTGGAATGGAATGGAATGGAATGGAATTAAATGGAACGGAACGGAACGGAACGGAATGGAACGGAACGGAACGGAACGGAACGGAACGGAACGTAATGGAATGGAACGGAATGGAATGGAATGGAATGGATTGGAATGGAATCAACCTAAGTGGAATGGAATGGAATGGAACGAAATGGAAAGGAATGCAATGGAATGGAATGGAATGGAATGTAAAGGAATGGAATGGAATGGAATAGAATGGATTGGAATGGAATAGAATGGAATGGAATCAACCCGAGTGGAATGGAATGAAATGGAATGTAATGCAATGGAATGGAATGGAATAGAATCAACTTAAGTGGAATGGAATGGAATGGAATGGAATGGAATGGAATAGAATGGAAGGGAATCAACTCGAGTGGAATGGAATGGATTGGAAAGGAATGGAATAGAATCAACCAGAGTGGAATGAAAGGGAAGGAAATGGAAGTGGATGCAAGGGAGTGGAATGGAATGGAAGGGAGTGGAATGGAATGGAATGCAATGGAATAGAATAAATCCGAATGGAATGGAAACGAATGGAATACAATGGAATGTAATGGAAATGAATGGAATGTAATGGAAAGGAATGGAATGGAATAGAATGGAATAAACCCGAGTGGAATGGAATGAAATGGAATGAAATGGAATGGAATGGAATGGAATAGAATGGAATGGAATGAAATCAACCCTAGAGGAAAGGAATGTAATGGAATGGAACGGAATGTAATGGAATGGAATCAAACCGAGGGAAATGCAATGGAATGAAATATAATGGAATGGAATGGAACGAACTAGAATGAAATCGAATGGAATGTCATGGAATGGAATGAAATTGAATGGAATGCTATCAACACGATTGGAATTGAATGGAATGGACTGGAAAGGAATGGAAAGGAATGGAATGAAATTAAGTGGAATGGAATGGAATGGAATGGAATAGGATGGAATCATCACGATTGGAATGGAATAGATAGGATTAGAATGTTGTGGAATGAAATGGAATGGAATGGAATGGAATCAACACGATGGGCATGCAATGGAATGGAATAGAATGGAACGGATTAAAGTGGAATGGAATGAAATGGAATGGAATGGAATGGATTGGAATGGAATGGAATGGAATGGAATGAAATGGAATTGAATCAACCAGAGTGGAATGGATTGGAAGGGCCTGGAATGTAATGGAAAGCAAGGGAATGGAATTAAGTGGAATGGAATAGAATGGAATGGAATGGAATGAAACGGAATCAACCCGAGTGGAATGGAATGCAAAGGAATGGAAAAGAATGCAATGGAAAGGAATGGAATCTACACGAGTGGAATGGAATGGAATTGAATGGAATGGATTGCAGTGGAATGGAATGGATTGGAAAAATCCGAGTAGAATGTAATGCAATGGAATGGAATGGAATGGAATGCAATCACCTGGAGTTTAATGAATTGCAATGGAATGGAATCACCCCGAGGGTAATGATATGGAATGGAATGGAATGCAATGGAATGGAATGGAATCAACCCGAGTGGAATGTAATGGAATGTTATGGAATGCAATTCAATCAACTGGAATTGAATGGAATGGAATGGAATGAAATGGAATGGCATGGACTGGAATGGATTGGAATGGAATCAACACAAGGGGAATTGAATGGAATGGAGTGGAATGGAAAGGAATGGAATGGAATGGAATGGAATGGAATGGAATAAACCCGAGTGGAATGGAATGGATTGGAATGGACTAGAATCAACTTGTGTGCAATGAAAGGGGATGGAATGCAAAGGAATGCAAAGGAGAGAAATGGAATGGAATGGAAGTCAACGTAAGCAACCCGAATGGAATGGAAATTAATCGAATGGAATGGAAGGAAATGTAATCAATGAGAATCGAATGGAAACGAATGTAATGGAATGGAAAGGAAGGGAATGCAATGAAATGGAATGGAAAGGAAAGGAATGGAATGGAATGGAATGGGTCAAACCTTGGTGGAATGGAATGGAATGGAATGGAATGGAATGGAATGGAATGGAATGTATTGTAATCAACACGAATGGATTGGAATGGAATGGACAGGATTGGAATGGAATGGTAAGGTATTGAATGGAATGGAATGGAGTCAATCCGAGTGGAATGGAATGGAATGGAATGGAAAGGAATGGAATGGAATGCAAAGGAATGGGATGGAATGGAAAGAATGGAATGGAATGGAGTGGAATGGAATCGAATGGAATGGAGTGGAATGGAATCAACCACAGTGAAATGGAATGGAATGGAAGACAATGGAACGGAATGGAATGGAATGGAATGGAATGGAATGGAATGGAATGGAATGGAATGGATTGGATTGGAATCCACCCAAGTCGAAAGGCATGGAATGGAATGGAATGCAATGAACTGGAATGGAATGAATTGAAATGGAATACAATCAAACCGAGTGTAATGGCATGGAATGGAATGCAATGCTATGGAATGGAATGGAATAAACCCGAGTGTAATGTAATGGAATATTATGGAATGCAATGGAATTCAATTGAATCAACTGGAATGTAATGTAATGGAATGGAATGAAATGGAATGGAATGGAATCAACCAGAGTGGAATGCAATGGAATGGACTCAAATGGAATGGAATGGAATGGCATGGATATGAATGGAATCAACCCAAGTGGAATGGAATGGAATGGTGAGGAATGGAAAGGAATGGAATGGAATGGAATGGAACGGAATGGAATGGAATGGAATGGAATAGAATGGAATGGAATAAACCCGAGTGGAATGGAATGGACTGGAATGGAAAAGAATCAACCAGTGTGGAATGAAAGGAAATGGAATGGATGGGAATGCAACGGAGTGCAATGGAGTGGAATAGAAGGCAATGGAATCAAACCGAATGGAATGGAAAGGAATGGAAAGGAATGGAATGGAACGGAAAGGAATGGAATGAAATGGAATTGAATGGAATGGAATTAACTGGAATGGAATGCAATTGAATGGAATGGAAAGGAATTCAATGGAATGGAAGGGAATGGAATGCAACAGAATGGAATCAACCACAGTGGAAATAAATGGAATGGAATGGAATGGAATCGAATCGAATGGAAAGCAATGGAATGGAATGGAATGGAGTAGAATGCAGTGGGAAGGAATAGAATGGAATGGAATCAATACGGATGGAATGGAATGGAAAGGAATGGAATGGAAAGGAATGGAATGGAATGGAATGGAATCAACACGGATGGAATGGAAGGGAATGGAATGGAAAGGAATGGAAGGGAATGGAATGGAAAGGAATGGAATGGAATGGAATGGAATGGAATGGAATGGAGTCAACACGGATGGAATGGAATGGAATGGAATGAAATGGAATGGAATGGAAAGGAATGGAATCAGCAAGTGTGCAATGGAATAGAATGGAATGGAATGGAATGGAATCGACCCGAGTGGAATGGATAGGAATGGCATGGAATGAAATTGAATGGAATGGAAAAAACCCAAGTGGAATGGAATGGAATGGAATGAAATGGAATGGAATGGAATGGAAAGGAATGGAGTGGAATGGAAGAAACCCGAGAGAAAAGAAATGGAATAAACCCGAGGGGTATGGAATTCAAGGGACTGGAATGGAATGGAATGGAATGGAAGGGAATCAACACGAGTGAAATGGAATTGATTGAAATGGAATCAACTGAGTGGAATATAAAGTAAAGGAAAGAAATGGAATGGAATGGAATGCAATGGAATGGAATGCAATGGAATGGAATGCAATGGAAAGGAATGAAATCAACACGAGTGGAATGTAGTGTACTGGAATTGAACAGAATGGAAACAACCAGAGTGGAATGGAATGGAATGGAATGGAATGGAATTAAATGGAATGGGATGGAATGGAATCAAACTGACAGGAATGGAATGGAATCTAATGGAATGGAATGGAGTGGAATGGAATGGAATGGAATGGAATGGAAAGGAATGGAATGAACTCGAGTGGAATGGAAAAGAATGAAATGAAATTGAGTAGAATCAACATGAGTGGAATGCATTGGAATGCAAAGGAATGGAAGGGAATGGAATGGAATAAACCCATGAGTGGAATGGGATGAAATCAATACTCGTGGAATGGAATGGAATGGAATGAAACGGAAATGAATGAACATGAGTGGAATACAATGGAATGAAAGGGAATGGAATGGAATGGAATGGAATGGAATGGAATGGAATCAACGAGATTGGAAATGTATGGAATGGAATGGAATGCAATGGAATGGAATGGAATGCAATAAACCCGAGTGGAATGGAATAGAATGAAAAAAGATGGAATGGAATGAAATAGAATGGAACGGAATGAACGCGATTGGAAAGGACTGCAATGGAATGACATAGAAAGGAATGGAAAGGGATGAAATGGAATGGAATCAACCTGAGTACAATGGAAAGGAATCTAATGGAAAGGAATGTAATGGAATGGAATGGAATGGAAAGGAATGAACCGAAGTGGAATGGAATGGAAAGGAATGGAATCCACCCTAGTGGAATGAAATTGAATGAAACGAAAACAACTGGAATGGAAAGTAATGGAATGAAATACAATGGAATGGAATGGAATAGCATCAACACGAATGGAATGGAATGGAATGGAATGGAATGGAATGGAATGGAATCAATGCGAGGGAAATGGAATGCAATGGAATGGAAAAGAATGGAATGGAATGAAATGGAATAAACGTGAATGGAATGAAATGGAATGGAATGGAATGGAATGGAAAGGAATCAAACCGAGTGGAATGGAATGGAATGGAATGGATTGGAATAGAATGGAATCAAACCAATTGGAATGGAATGGAATGGAATAGAATGGAATTTAATGGAATGGAATGGAATGGAATAGAATGGAATAAACCCGAGTGGAATGGAATGGAAAGAAAAGGAATGGAATGGAATGGAAGGGAATGGAATGGAATTATCCCGAGTGAAAGTGAAGGGAAAGTAATGTTATGTAACGGATTGTAATTGAATTAAATGGAATGGAAATGAGAGGAATAGAATCAACCCGAGTGGAATGGAGTGGAATGGAATGTAATGGAGTGGAATGAAATGGAATAGAATGGAATGGAATGGAATAGAAAGAATCTGAGTGGAATGGAATGGAGTGGAATGGAATGGAATGGAGTAGAATGGAATGAAATGGAATGAAATGGAATCAACCCGAGTGAAATGGAATGGAAAGGAATGGAATGGAATGTAATGGTATGGAATGGAAAGGAATGGAATGGAATAGAACGGAATGGAATGGAATAGAATCAACCTGGGTGGAATGGAATGGAATGGAAAGGAATGGAATGGAATGGAATGGAATGGAATGAAATGGAATCAACCCGTGTGGAATGGAATGGATTGGAATGGAATGCAAAGGAAAGTAAGATAATTGAATCAACCCGAGTGGAATGGAAAGGAATGGAATGGAATGGAAAAACCCGGGTTGAATGGAATGGAATGGAATGGAATGGAATGAACTCGAGTGGAATGGAATGGAGTGGAATGGAATGGAAAGGAATGGAATCAACCAGAGTGGAATGGAATGGAGTGGCGTGGAATCAACCCAAGTGGAATAAAATGAAATGGAATGGAATGGAATAGAATGGAATCGAATGGAATGAAATGGAATGGAGTGGAATGGAATCGAAACGAATGCAGTGGAATGGAATGTAATGGATTGGAGTCAACAATAGTGGAAAGGAAAGGAATTGAATGGAATGGAATGGAATGGAATGCAATGGAAAGTAATGGAATAGAATCAATTCGAATGGAGTGGAATGGAATCGAATGGAATGGATTGGAATGGAATGAAATAGAATGGAATGGAAAGGAGTGGATTCCAATGTAATGGAATGGAATCAAACCGAGTGGAATGGAATAGAATGGAATGGAATGGAATGGTATCAAAACGTGTGGAATGAAATGGAATGGAATGGAATATAATGAAATGGAATGGAATGGAATTAACGCGAATGGAAAGGAATGGAATGGAATGGAATCAACCCAAGGGAAATGTAATGGAAAGGAATTGAAAGGAATTGAATCAAGCCGAGTGGAATTGAATGGAATGGGCTGGAATGGAATATAATGAAATGGAATCAACACGAGTGGAATGGAAAGGTTTGGAATGGAATGGAATAGTATCAACGCGTGTGGAATGAAATGGAATGGAATGGAATATAATGAAATGGAATGGAATGGAATATAATGAAATGGAATGGAATGGAATTAACGTGATTGGAAAGAAATGGAATGGAATGGAATCAACCCGAGGGAAATGTAATGGAAAGGAATGGAAAGGAATGGAATCAAGCCGAGTCGAATTGAATCAAATGTAGTGGAAAGGAATGTAATGAAAAGGAATCAACCCGAGTGGAATGGAATGGATTGCAATGGAATGGAAAGGAAAGCAATGTAATTGGGTCAACCCGAGTGGAATTGAATCGAATGGAATGGAAAGGAATGGAATGCAATGGAATGGAATAGAATGGAATGGAATGGAATGGAATGGAATGGAAAGGAATCAAAGCGAATGGAATGGAATGAAATGGAATGGAATAGTATGGAATGGAATCAAACCAAGTGGAATGGAATGGAATGGAATGGAATGGAAAGTAATGGAGTGGAATGGAATCAATCCCAGTGCAATGGAATGGAATGAAATCAAACGGAGTGGAATAGAATGTAATGTAGTGGAATGGAATTGAAAGGAATGGAATGGAATGGAATGGAATGGAATCAACCCGAGTGGAATTGAGAGGAATGGAATGGAATGGAATGGAATGGAATGGATTGGAATGCAATATACCCGAGTGGAACCGAATGGAATGGAAAAGAATGGAATGGAATGGAATGGAATGGAATGGAAAAGAATGGATTGCAATGGAATAGAATGGAATGGAATCAACCCGAGTGTAATGGAATGGAATGCAATGACATAGAAAGGATTGGAAATGAATGAAATGGAATGGAATCATCCCGAGTGCAATGGAATGGAATCTAATGGAATGCAAGGGAATGAAATGGAATGGAATGGAATGAAATGGTAACAACACGAGTGCAATTGAATGGAATACAGTGGAACAGAATGGAATGAAACCGAGTGGAATGGAATAGAATGGAATGGAATGGAATGGAATGGAATCAACCTGATTGGAATGGAATGGAATGAAATGGAATAAACAGAAATGAGAAATAATGGGATGGAATGCAATGGAAAGAAAAGGAATAGAATCAACACGAGTGAATTGGAATGGAATGGATTGGGATGTAATAGAATCAAAAGGAGGGGAATGGATTGGAATGGAATGGAATGGAATGGAATGGAATGGAAAACCTCGAGTGGAATGGAATGGAATGGTATTGAATGGAATGGATTGGTTTGGAACGGAATGGAATGGAATCAATACAACTGGCATGGAATGGAATGCAATGGAACGGAATGGAATGGAGTCGAATGGAATGGAATAGACCGGAATGGAAAGGAATAGAAAGAACCTGAATGGAATGGAGTGGAGGGTAATGGAATGGAATGGAATGGAATGGAATCAACCCGACTGGAATGGAATGTAATGGAATGGAATGGAAAGAATGCAATGGAATAGAACGGAATGGAATGGAATAGAATCTACATGAGTGGAATGGAATGAAATGGAATGGAATGGAATGGAATGGAGTGGAGTGGAATGGAATGGAATAGAATGAAATGGAATTAACCCGTGAGGAATTCAATGGATTGGAATGGAATGGAAAGGAAAGGAAGAGAATAAAGTAAACCCGAGTGAAATGGAATGCAATGGAATGGAATGGAATGCAAAGGAATAGAATGGAATGGAATGGAATGGAATGGAATGGAATGGAATGGAAAAAACCCGAGTTGAATGGAATGGAATGGAATGGAATAGAATGGAAAGGAATCAAACCAAGCGGGGTGCAATGGAATGCAATGGAATGGAATGGAATGGAATGGAATGGAATGGAATGGAATGGAATTAACCCGAGTTGAATGGAATGTAATGGAATGGAATGAAATTGAAAGGAACGGAATGGAATGGATTGGAATGAAATAGAATAGAATCAACCCGAGTGGCATGGAAGGAAGTGGAATGGAATGAAATGGAATGGAAAGGAATGCAATGGAATAGAATGGAATGGAATGGTATAGAATCAACCGGAATGGAACGGAATGGAATGGAATAGAATGGAATGAAATGGAATGGAAAGGAATGGAATCAACACGAGTGGAATGTATTGTATTGGAATGGAACAGAATGGAATCAACCAGAATGGAATGGAATGGAATGGAATGGAATTACATGGAATGGAATCAACCCGAGTGGAAAGGACTGGAATGGAAATGAATGGAATGAAATGAAATCTAACCGACTGGAATGGAATGGAATCTAATGGAATGGAATGGAATGAAATGGAATGGAAAGAACATGAGTGGAATGGAATGGATTGAAACGGAATGGAGTAGAATCAACATGTGTGGACTGCATTGGAATGCAAAGGAATGGAATGAAATGGAATGGAATCAAGCCGTTTGGAATCGAATGTAATGGAATGGAATGGGATGGAATCAACACGAGTGGAATGGAATGGAATGGAATGAAACGGAAAGGAATCAACCCGAGTGGAATAGAATGGAATGGAAGGGAAGGGAATGGAACGGAATGGAATTTAATGAACCATATTGGATATGAATGGAATGGAATGGAATGGAATGGAATGGAATGGAATGGAATCGAAATTAATGGAATGGAATAGAATGGAATCAACCCGAGTGGAATGGAATGCAATGAAATGGAATGGAAGGGAATGGAATGGCATCAACGCGAGTGGAATGGTATGGAATGGGATGGAATGGAATGGAATGGAAAGGAATGCAATGGAATAGAACGGAATGGAATGGAAAGGAATGCAATGGAATAGAACGGAATGGAATGGAATGGAATTAACCAGAGTGGAATGGAATGGAATGGAAAGGAAAGGAATGGAATGGAATGGAAAGAAATGGAATCAACCTGAGTGGAAGGGAATGAATAGGAATGGAATGGAACGGAAAGGAAGAGAATTGAATCAACACGAGTTGAATTGAATGGAATGGAATGGAATGGAATGGAATGGTATGGAATGGAATGCAAAGAAATAGAATGGAAAGGAATGGAATGGAAACAACCCGAGTTGAATGGAATGGAATGGAATGGAATAGAAAGGAATGGAATCAAACCAAGTGGAGTGGAATGGAATGCAAAGGAATGGAATGGAATCAACTCGAGTGGAATGGATGGAATGGAATGGAATTAACCCGACTGGAATGGAATGTAATGGAATTTAATGAAATTGAAAGGAACCGAATGGAATGGAACACAATGGAAAGAAATAAAATAGAATCAACCCAAGTGGCATGGAATGAAGTGGAATGGAATGAAATGGAATGGAATGGAATGGAATGGAATAGAATGCAATAGAAAGGAATGGAATGGTATAGAATCAACCGGAATGGAATGGAATGGAATGGAATAGAATGGAATGGAATGGATTGGATTGGAATCCACCCGAGTGGAATGGAATGGATTGGAATGCAATGCAAAGGCATGGAATGGAATGGAATGGAATGGAATGGAATGGAAAGGAATGGAATCAACACGAGTGGAATGTAATGTATTGGAGTGGAACAGAATGGAAACAACAACAGTGGAATGGAATGGAATGCAATGGAATGGAAGTAAATGGAATGGAATCAAAACGAGTGGAATGGACTGGAATGGAAAGGAATGGAATGGAAGGGAATCAAACCGACTGGAATGGAATGGAATCTAATGGAATGGAATGGAATATAATGGAATGGAATGGAATGGAATGGAATGAACACGAGTGGAAAGGAATGGAATGAAATGGAATGGAAGAGAATCAACCTGAGTGGAATGCATTGGAATGCAAAGGAATGGAATGAAATGGAATGGAATCAACCCGTGTGGAATGGAATGTAATGGAATGGAATGGGATGGAATCAACACGAGTGGAATGGAATGGAATGGAAAGAAACGGAAAGGAACAAACCCGAGAGGAATACAACGGAGTGGAAGGGAAGGGAATGGAAAGGAAGGGAATTTAATCAACCAGATTGGAAAGGTATGGAATGGAATGGAATGGAATGGAATGGAATGCAATAAATCCGAGTGGAATGGAATGGAATGGAAAAGGATGGAATGGACTGGAATAGAATGGAACAGAATGAACCCGAGTGGAATGGAATGCAATGCAATGACATAGAAAGGAATTGAAAGGAATGAAATGGAATGGAATAAACCCGAGTACAACGGAATGGAATCCAATGGAAAGGAATGTAATGGAATGGAATGGAAAGGAATGGAATGAACCCGAGTGGAATGGACTGGAGTGGAATGGAATGGAATGGAATGGAATGGAATGGAATCAAACCTAGTGGAATGGAATGGAATGAAATGAAATCAACTAGAACGGAAAGAATTGCAGTGAAATGCAATGGAATGGATTGGAATAGAATCAACACCAGTGGAATGGAATGGAATGGAATGGAATCAACGCGAGGTAAACGGAATGCAATGGAACGGAATGGAATGAACCCGAGTGGAATGGAATGGAGTGGAATGGAATGGAATGGAATGGAATGGAATGGAATCAAACGTAGTGGAATGGAATGGAATGAAATGAAATCAACTAGAACGGAAAGAATTGCAATGAAATGCAATGGAATGAAATGGAATAGAATCGATACCAGTGGAATGGAATGGAATGGAACGGAATCAACGCGAGGTAAATGGACTGCAATGGAATGGAAAAGAATGCAATGGAATGGAATGGAATAAATGCGATTGGAATGGAATGGATTCGAATGGAATGGATTGGAATAAAAGCGATTGGAATGGAATGGATTCGAATGGAATGGAATGGAATGGAATAGAATCAACTGGAATGGAATGGAAAGGAATGGATTGGAATGGAATGGAATGGAATGGAGAGAACCCGAGTGCAACGGAATGGAATGGAATGGAATGGACTGGACTGGAATGGAATGGAATGGAATGGATAGAACCCGAGTGCAACGGAATGGAATGGAGTGGAATGGAGTGGAATGGAACGGAATCGTTTGGAAAGGAATGGAATGGAATCAAACCGAGTGGAATGGAACGGAATGGAAAGAGATGGAACCAACCCGATTGGAATGGAATGGATTGGAATGGAATGGAAAGGAAAGGAATGGAATGCAATCAAACTGAGTGGAATGCAATGGAATGGAATGGAATGGAATGGAATGGAATGGAATGGAATGGAATGCAAAGGAATAGAATGCAAGGAATGGAAAGGAATGGAATGGAATGGAATGGAATCAACCCGAGTTGAATGCAATGCAATGGAATGGAATAGAATAGAATGGAATCACACCAAGTGGAGTGGAAAGGAATGCAATGGTATGGAATGGATTGAAAAGGAATGGAATGGAATGGAATGGAATCAACCTGAGTGGAATGGAATGAAATGCAATGGAATCAATCCGGGTGGAATGTAATGTAATGGAATGCAATGGAATTGAAAGGAACGGAATGGAATGGAATGGAATGGAATGGAATGGAATGGAATGGAATGGAATGGAAAATAATCAACCATAGGGGAATGGAATGGAATGGAATGGAATGGAATGGAATGGAATGGAAAGGAAAATAATCAACCCTAGGGGAATGGAATGGAATGGAATCCAATGGAATGGAATGGAATCGAATGGAATAGACCGGAATCAAACCGAGTGGTATGCAATGGAGTGGAATGGAATGAAATGGAATGGATTGGAGTGGAGTAGAATAGAACGGAATGGAATGAAATAGAATCAACAAGAATCAAATTGAATGGAAGGGAAAGGAATGGAAAGGAATGGAATGGAATGGAATGGAAAGGAATGGAATGGAATGAAATGCAATGGAATGGACAGGAATGGAATGGAATGGACTAAACTAAAGTGGAATTGAATGGAAAGGAATGGAATAGAAAGGAATGGAATGGAATAGAAACAACCTGCGTGGAACGGAATGGAATGGAATGGAATGGAATCAACATGAGTGGAATGAAACGGATTGGAATGGAATGGAATGGAAAGGAATGGAATTGATTCAACCCGAGCGGAATGGAATGAAATGGAATGGAATGGGAAGGGATAGAATGGAATGGAAAGGAATCAACACGAGGACAATGGAATGGGATGAAATGGAATGGAATCAAACCAAGACGTATGGAATGGAATGGAATGGAATGGAATGGAATGGAATGGAATGGAATGCAATGGAATGGAATGCAATGGATTGGAATGGATTGGAACCAACCCGAGTGGAATGGAGTGGAATGAAATGGAATGGAATGAAATGGAATGGAATGGACTTGTATGGAATCAATCCGAGTGAAATGGATGGGAATGGAATGGAATGGAATGGAATGGAATGGAGTGGAATGGAATGTAATGGAATGGAAAAGAATGCAACGGAATGGAATGGAATAAATGCGATTGGAATGGAATGGATTCGAATGGAATGGATTGGAATAAAAGCGATTGGAATGGAATGGATTCGAATGGAATGGAATGGAATGGAATGGAATAGAATCAACTGGAATGCAATGGAAAGGAATGGATTGGAATGGAATGGAATGGAATGGAATATAGAGAACCCGAGTGCAACAGAATGGAATGGAATGGAATGGAATGGAATGGAATGGATAGAACCCGAGTGCAACGGAATGGAATGGAGTGGAATGGAGTGGAATGGAACGGAGTCGTTTGGAAAGGAATGGAATGGAATCAAACCGAGTGGAATGGAATGGAATGGAAAGAGATGGAACCAACCCGATTGGAATGGAATGGATTGGAATGGAATGGAAAGGAAAGGAATGGAATGCAATCAAACTGAGTGGAATGCAATGGAATGGAATGGAATGGAATGGAATGGAATGGAATGGAATGGAATGGAATGCAAAGGAATAGAATGAAAGGAATGGAAAGGAATGGAATGGAATGGAATGGAAACAACCCAAGTTGAATGCAATGCAATGGAATGGAATAGAATAGAATGGAATCACACGAAGTGGAGTGGAATGGAATGCAATGGTATGGAATGGATTGGAAAGGAATGGAATGGAATGGAATGGAATCAACCTGAGTGGAATGGAATGGAATGCAATGGAATCAATCCGGGTGGAATGTAATGTAATGGAATGCAATGGAATTGAAAGGAATGGAATGGAATGGAATGGAATGGAATGGAATGGAATGGAATGGAAAGGAAAATAATCAACCCTAGGGGAATGGAATGGAATGGAATGGAATGGAATGGAATGGAATCCAATGGAATGGAATGGAATCGAATGGAATAGACCGGAATCAAACCGAGTGGTATGCAATGGAGTGGAATGGAATGAAATGGAATGGAATGGAGTGGAGTAGAATAGAACGGAATGGAATGAAATAGAATCAACAAGAATCAAATTGAATGGAAGGGAAAGGAATGGAAAGGAATGGAATGGAATGGAATGGAAAGGAATGGAATGGAATGAAATGCAATGGAATGGACAGGAATGGAATGGAATGGACTAAACTAAAGTGGAATTGAATGGAATGGAATGGAATAGAAAGGAATGGAATGGAATAGAAACAACATGCGTGGAACGGAATGGAATGCAATCAACATGAGTGGAATGAAAGGGATTGGAATGGAATGGAATGGAAAGGAATGGAATTGATTCAACCCGAGCGGAATGGAATGAAATGGAATGGAATGGGAAGGGATAGAATGGAATGGAAAGGAATCAACACGAGGGCAATGGAATGGAATGGAATGGAATCAAACCAAGAGGTATGGAATGGAATGGAATGGAATGGAATGGAATGGAATGGATTGGAATGGATTGGAACCAACCCGAGTGGAATGGAGTGGAATGAAATGGAAAGGAATGAAATGGAATGGAATGGACATGTATGGAATCAACCCGAGTGAAATGGATGGGAATGGAATGGAATGAAATGGAATGGAATGGAGTGGAATGGAGTGGAAAGGAATGGAATGGAATCAACACGAGTGGAATGAAATGGAATGCAATGGAATGGAATGAAAGGGAATGGAATAAAATGGAATGAAATGGAATCAACCCGAGTGAAATGGAATGGAATGCAATTCAGTACAATGGAATGGAAGTGTATGGAATCAACCCGAGTGGAATGGAATGGAATGGAATGGAATGGAATGGAAATGAATGGATTGGAATGGATTGGCATGGAATGGAATGGAATGGTATTCAATGGAATGGAATGGAATGGAAAGGAATGGAATGGATTGGAACGGAATGGAATGGAATGGAATGCAATCAACGCTAGTGAAACGGAATTGAATGGAATGAAATTGAATGGAATCAACTGGAGTGGAATGGAATGCAATGGAATGAAAGGGAAAGGAATGCATTGGAATGGAATGGAAAGCAATGCAATGAAATCGAATGGAATGGAATGCAATGGAATGGAATGGAATCACCTGGAATGTAATTGAAAAGGAATGGAAGGGAATGGAATGGAATGGAAAGAATGGAATGGCAAGAATGTACTGGAAAGGAACGGAATGGAATGGAGTGGAACGAAATGGAATGGAAACAACATGAGTGTTATGGAATGGAATGCAATGGAATGGAACGGAATGGAATGGAATGGAATGGAATGGAATGGAATGGAATGCAATCGAATCAACAAGAATGGAATGGAATGGAATTACATTCAATGGAATGGAATGGAATGGCATGGAATGGAATGGAATGGAATGGAATGGAGTGAAATGGAATGGAATGGAATGGAATGAAATGGAATGGAATGGAATAATCAGGAGTGGAATGAAAAGGAAAGGATTGGATTAGCATGGAATTGAATCAACTCGAGAAGAATGGAATTGAATGGAATAGAATGGAAGGAAATGGAATGGAATGGAATGGATTCAACACGACTGGAATGGAAGGGAATGGAACGGAATGGAATGGAATGCAATGGAAAGGAATCAACCTGAGTGGAATGGAATGGAATGCAATGGAATCAATCCGGGTGGAATGGAATGGAATTTAATGGAATGCAATGGAATTGAAAGGAACGGAATGGAATGGAATGGAATGGAATGGAATGGAAGGGAAAGGAAAATAATCAAACCTAGGGGAATGCAATGGAATGGAATGGAATGGAATCGAATGGAATGGAATGGAATTGAATGGAATAGAACGGAATCAACCCGAGTGGTATGCAATGGAGTGGAATGGAATGAAATGGAATGGATTGGAGTGGAGTAGAATAGAACCGAATGGAATGGAATAGAATCAACAAGAATCTAATTGAATGCAAGGGAAAGGAATGGAAAGGAATGGAATGGAACGGAATGCAATGGAATGGAATGGAATGCAATGGAATGGACAGGAATGGAATGGAATGGACTGAACTAAAGTGGAATTGAATGGAATGGAATGGAATAGAAAGGAATGGAATGGAATAGAAACAACCTGCGTGGAACGGAATGGAATGGAATGGAATGGAATCAACATGAGTGGAATGAAAGGGATTGGAATGGAATGGAATGGAAAGGAAGGGAATTGATTCAACGTGAGTGGAATGGAATGAAATGGAAAGGAATGGGAAGGGATAGAATGGAATGGAAAGGAATCAACCTGAGGGCAATGGAATGGAATGGAATGGAATGGAATGGAATGGAATCAAACCAAGAGGTATGGAATGGAACGGAATGGAATGGAATGGAATGGAATGGAATGCAATGGAATGGAATGAAATGGAATGGTTTGGAATGGATTGGAACCAACCCAAGTGGAATGGAGTGGAATGGAATGGAATGGAATGGAATGGAATGGAATGGAATCAACACGAGTGGAATGAAATGGAATTCAATGGAATGGAATGAAATGGAATGGTTTGGAATGGATTGGAACCAACCCAAGTGGAATGGAGTGGAATGGAATGGAATGGAATGGAATGGAATGGAATCAACACGAGTGGAATGAAATGGATTTCAATGGAATGGAATGGAATGGAATGGAATGGAATGGAATAAAATGGAATGAAATGGAATCAACCCGAGTGAAATGGAATGGAATGCAATACTGTACAATGGAATGGAAGTGTATGGAATCAAACCGAGTGGAATGGAATGGAATGGAATGGAATGGAACGGAAATGAATGGATTGGAATGGATTGGCATGGAATGGAATGGAATGGTATTCAATGGAATGGAATGGAATGGAATGGAATGGAATGGAATGGAATGGATTGGAATGCAATGGAATGGAATGGAATAGAATGGAATGGAATGGTATCATCTCTAGTGAAATCGAGTGGATTAGAATGGAGTGGAATGGAATGGAAAGGAATGGAATGGAATGGTAAGAACCCGAGAGAAACGGAATGTAATGGAATGGATTTAATGCGATTGGAATGCAATGGAATGAAATGGAATGGAATGGATTGGAATGGAATGGAATGCAATGGCATGGAATGAGACGGAATGGAATGGAATGGAATGGAATGGAATGGAATGGAATAATCAGGAGTGGAATGAAAAGGAAAGGATTGGATTAGCATGGAATTGCATCAACTCGAGAAGAATGGAATTGAACGGAATAGAATAGAAGCAAATGGAATGGAATGGAATGGATTCAACACGACTGGAATGGAAGGGAATGGAACGGAATGGAATGGAATGGAATGGAATGGAATCAACCTGAGTGGAATGGAATTGAATGCAATGGAATCAATCCGGGTGGAATGGAATGTAATGGAATGCAATGGAATTTAAAGGAACGGAATGGAATGGAATGGAATGGAATGGAATGGAATGGAATGGAATGGAATGGAATGGAAGGGAAAGGAAAATAATCAAACCTAGGGGAATGGAATGGAATGGAATGGAATGGAATGGAATGGAATGGAATCGAATGGAATAGAACGGAATCAACCCGAGTGGTATGAAATGGAGTGGAATGGAATGAAATGGAATGGATTGGAGTGGAGTAGAATAGAACCGAATGGAATGGAATAGAATCAACAAGAATCTAATTGAATGGAAGGGAAAGGAATGGAAAGGAATGGAATAGAATGGAATGGAATGGAATGGAATGCAATGGAATGGACAGGAATGGAATGGAATGGACTGAACTAAAGTGGAATTGAATGGAATGGAATGGAATAGAAAGGAATGGAATGGAATAGAAACAACCTGCGTGGAACGGAATGGAATGGAATGGAATGGAATCAACATGAGTGGAATGAAAGGGATTGGAATGGAATGGAATGGAAAGGAAGGGAATTGATTCAACCTGAGTGGAATGGAATGAAATGGAAAGGAATGGGAAGGGATAGAATGGAATGGAAAGGAATCAACCTGAGGGCAATGGAATGGAATGGAATGGAATGGAATGGAATGGAATGGAATGGAATGGAATCAAACCAAGAGGTATGCAATGGAACGGAAGGGAATGGAATGTAATGGAATGGAATGCAATGGAATGGAATGGATTGGAATGGATTGGAACCAACCCAAGTGGAATGGAGTGGAATGGAATGGAATGGAATGGAATCAACACGAGTGGAATGAAATGGAATGGAATGGAATGGAATGGAATGGAATGGAATGGAATGGAATAAAATGGAATGAAATGGAATCAACCCGAGTGAAATGGAATGGAATGCAATACTGTACAATGGAATGGAAGTGTATGGAATCAAACCGAGTGGAATGGAATGGAATGGAATGGAATGGAATGGAATGGAATGGAAATGAATGGATTGGAATCGATTGGCATGGAATGGAATGGATTGGAATGCAATGGAATGGAATGGAGTGGAATGGAATGGAACGGAATGGATTGGAATGGAATGTATTGGAATCAAACCTAGTGGAATGCAATGGAATGGAATGGAATAGAATGGAATGGAATGGTATCATCTCGAGTGAAATCGAGTGGATTAGAATGGAATGGAATAGAATGGAAAGGAATGGAATGGAATGGTAAGAACCCGAGAGAAACGGAATGTAATGGAATGGATTTAATGCGATTGGAATGCAATGGAATGAAATGGAATGGAATGGATTGGAATGGAATGGAATGCAATGGCATGGAATGAGACGGAATGGAATGGAATGGAATGGAATGGAATGGAATGGAATGGAATCAACGCTAGTGAAACGGAATTGAATGGAATGAAATTGAATGGAATCAACCGGAGTGGAATGGAATGCAATGGAATGGAATGGAAAGGAATGCAACGGAAAGGAATGGAATGCAATGCAATGAAATCGAAAGGAATGGAAGGGAATGGAATGGAATGGAATGGAAAGAATGGAATGGCAAGAATCTACTGGAATGGAATGGAATGGAATGGAATGGAGTGGAATGAAATGGAATGCAAACAACATGAGTGTTATGGAATGTAATGGAATGGAATGGAATGGAATGAAATGGAATGGAATGCAGTCAAATCAACAAGAATGGAATGGAAGGGAATTGCATTCAATGGAATGGAATGGAATGGCATGGAATGGAATGGAATGGCATGGAATGGAATGGAATGGAATGGAATAATCAGAAGTGGAATGAAAAGGAAAGGATTGGATTAGCATGGAATTGAATCAACTCGAGAAGAATGGAATTGAATGGAATAGAATGGAAGGAAATGGAATGGAATGGAATGGAATGAAATGGAATGGAATGCAGTCAAATCAACAAGAATGGAATGGAATGGAATTGCATTCAATGGAATGGAATGGAATGGCATGGAATGGAATGGAATGGCATGGAATGGAATGGAATGGAATGGAATAATCAGAAGTGGAATGAAAAGGAAAGGATTGGATTAGCATGGAATTGAATCAACTCGAGAAGAATGGAATTGAATGGAATAGAATGGAAGGAAATGGAATGGAATGGAATGGATTCAACACGACTGGAATGGAAGGGAATGGAACGGAATGGAATGGAATGGAATGGAATGGAATGGAATGGAATAGAATCAACCCGAGTGGCATGGAGTGGACTGGAATGGAATGGAAAGGAATCGAATGGAATCAACCCGACTTGAATGGAATTGAATGGAATGGAATTGAATGGAAAGGAATGGAAAGAAATGAAATGGAATGAACTTGAGGTGAATGGATTGCAATAGAATGGAGTGGAATGGAAAGGAATGGAATGGAATGGAAACAAGCCAAGTGGAATGGAATTTAATGGAATGGAATGGAATGGAATGCAATGGAAAGGAATGGAATGGTATGGAAAGGAATGGAATCAACTGGAATGGAATCGAATGGAATGGAATGGGATGGAATGGAATGGAATGGAATGGAATCAAATGGGATGGGATGGAATGGAATGGTATGGAATGGATAGAAATGCAATCAAAGCGAGTGAAATGGAATGGAATGGAATCACCTCACGTAGAATGGAATACATTGGAATGGAATGGAATGGAAAGGAATGGAATGGAAAGAATCAACTGGAATGTAAAGGAATGGAATGCAGTGGAACGAAATGGAATGGAATCAACATGAGTGTTATGGAATGGAAAGCAATGGAATGGAATGGAATGCAATGGATTGGATTCAAACCAAATGGATTGGAATGGAATGGAATGGAATAGAATCAACCCAGGTGGAATGGAGTGGAATGGGATGGAAAGGAAAAGAATGGAATGGAATCCAATGAAATCAACCGGAGGGAAATTCAAGGCAATGGAAAGGAATGAAATGGCATAAAAAGGAATGGAATGGATTGGAATGAAATGCAATGCACGCGAGTGAAATGGAAGGGAATGGAAGACAAAGGAACGGAATAGATTGGAATGGAAGGCAATCAGTGCGAGTGAAATGGAATGGAATGGAATGGAAGACAAAGGAATGGAATAGATTGGAATGGAATACAATCAGCGCGAGTGAAATGCAATGGAATGGAATGGAAGGGAATGGAATCAACCGGAGTGGAATGGAAAGGAATGGAATGGAATCGAATTGAATGGAATTGCATCAACGCAAGTGGAATGGAATGGAATGGAAGGGCATGGAATGGAATGGAATCAAATGGAAGGGAATGGATTGGAATGTAATAGAATCAACCTGAGTGGAATGAAAAGGAATGGAATGGAATGGAATGGACTGCAATGGAAAGGAATGGAATGGAATGGAATTAAAGCGAATGGAATGCAACGGAACGGAATGCAATGGAATGGAATGGCATAGAATGGAATGAAATGGAATGAAAAGGAATCAACCCGAGTGGAATGAAATGGAATGGAGTGGAATGGAGTGGAATGAAATGGAATGGAGTGGAATGGAATGGAATGGAATGGAATGGAATGGAATGGAATGGAAAGGAGTGGAATGGAATTCAATGGAATTCAATGGAATGGAATGGAATCAACCTGAGTGGAATGCAATGGAATGGAATGCAATGGAAAGGCATGGAATCAATTGGAATGGAATGGAATGGAAGGGAAAGGAATGGAATGAAATCATCACGATTCGAATGGAGTGCAATGGCCTGGAAAGGAATGGAATGCAAAGGAATGGAATTAAGTGGAATGGAATGGAATGGAATGGAATGAAATGGAATGGAATGGAATCAACCCGAGTGGAATGGAATGGAATGGAATGGAATAGAATGCAATGGAAAGGAATGGAATCAACGCAATTGGAATAGAATGGAATGGAATGGAATCGGATGGAATAGATTGCAGTGGAATAGAATGGAATGGAAAAAACCCGAGTGGAATAAAATGGAATGGAATGCAATGGAGTGGAATGGAATGGAATGGAATGGAATCAACACGAATAGAATGAATTGGAATGGAATAGAATCAACCTATGTGTAATGGAATGGAATGGAATGGAATGAAGTGGAATGGATTGGAATCAACGCGAGTGGAATGTCATGGAATGGCATCGAATTAAATGGAACGGAATTGAATCAACTGGAATGGAATGGAATGGAATGGAATGAAATGGAACGGAATGGAATGGAATGGAATGGAAAGGAACGGAACGGAACGGAACGGAACGGAATGGAATGGAATGGATTGGAATGGAATCAACCTAAGTGGAATGGAATGGAATGGAACGAAATGGAAAGGAATGCAATGGAATGCAATGGAATTGAATGTAAAGGAATGGAATGTAATGGAACGAATTGGAAAGGAATGCAATGGAATGGAATGGAATGGAATGTAAAGGAATGGAATGGAATGGAATGGAATAGAATGGATTGGAATGGAATAGAATGGAATGGAATCAACCCGAGAGGAATGGAATGAAATGGAGTGTAATGTAATGGAATGGAATGGAATAGAATCAACTTAAGTGGAATGGAATGGAATGGAATTGAATGGAATGGAATGGAATGGAATAGAATGGAAGGGAATCAACTCGAGTGGAATGGAATGGATTGGAAAGGAATGGAATAGAATCAACCTGAGTGGAGTGAAAGGGAAGGAAATGGAAGTGGATGCAAGGGAGTGGAATGGAATGGAATGCAATGGAATAGAATCAACCCGAATGGAATGGAAACGAATGGAATACAATGGAATGTAATGGAAATGAAAGGAATGTAATGGAAAGGAATGGAATGGAATAGAATGGAATAAACCCGAGTGGAATGGAATGAAATGGAATGGAATGGAATGGAATGGAATGGAATGGAATGGAATAGAATGGAATGGAATGAAATCAACCCTAGAGGAAAGGAATGCAATGGATTGGAACGGAATGTAATGGAATGGAATCAAACCGAGGGAAATGCAATGGAATGAAATATAATGGAATGGAATCGAACGAACTAGAATGAAATCGAATGGAATGTCATGGAATGGAATGAAATTGAATGGAATGCTATCAACACGATTGGAATTGAATGGAATGGACTGGAAAGGAATGGAAAGGAATGGAATGAAATTAAGTGGAATGGAATGGAATGGAATGGAATAGGATGGAATCATCACGATTGGAATGGAATGGATAGGAATAGAATGTTGTGGAATGAAATGGAATGGAATGGAATGGAATCAACACGATGGGCATGCAATGGAATGGAATAGAATGGAATGGATTAAAGTGGAATGGAATGAAATGGAATGGAATGGAATGGAATGGAATGGAATGAAATGGAATGGAATGGAATGGAATGGAATGGAATCAACCAGAGTGGAATGGATTGGAAGGGCCTGGAATGTAATGGAAAGCAAGGGAATGGAATTAAGTGGAATGGAATAGAATGGAATGGAATGGAATGAAACGGAATCAACCCGAGTGGAATGGAATGCAATGGAATGGAAAAGAATGCAGTGGAAAGGAATGGAATCTACACGAGTGGAATGGAATGGAATTGAATGGAATGGATTGCAGTGGAATGGAATGGATTGGAAAAATCCGAGTAGAATGTAATGCAATGGAATGGAATGGAATGGAATGGAATGGAATCACCTGGAGTTTAATGAATTGCAATGGAATGGAATCACCCCGAGGGTAATGATATGGAATGGAATGGAATGCAATGGAATGGAATGGAATCAACCCGAGTGGAATGTAATGGAATGTAATGGAATGCAATTCAATCAACTGGAATGGAATGGAATGGAATGGAATGAAATGGAATGGAATGGACTGGAATGGATTGGAATGGAATCAACACAAGTGGAATTGAATGGAATGGAGTGGAATGGAAAGGAATGGAATGGAATGAAATGGAATGGAATGGAATGGAATAAACCCGAGTGGAATGGAATGGAATGGAATGGACTAGAATCAACTTGTGTGCAATGAAAGGGGATGGAATGCAAAGGAATGCAAAGGAGAGCAATGGAATGGAATGGAAGTCAACGTAAGCAACCCGAATGGAATGGAAATTAATTGAATGGAATGGAAGGAAATGTAATCAATGCGAATGGAATGGAAACGAATGTAATGGAATGGAAAGGAATGGAATGCAATGAAATGGAATGGAAAGGAAAGGAATGGAATGGAATGGAATGGAATGGATCAAACCTTGGTGGAATGGAATGGAATGGAATGGAATGGAATGGAATGGAATAGATTGTAATCAACACGAATGGATTGGAATGGAATGGACAGGATTGGAATGGAATGGTAAGATATTGAATGGAATGGAATGGAGTCAATCCGAATGGAATGGAATGGAATGGAATGGAATGGAATGGAATGGAAAGCAATGGAATGGAATGCAAAGGAATGGGATGGAATGGAAAGAATGGAATGGAATGGAATGGAATGGAATCGAATGGAATGGAGTGGAATGGAATCAACCACAGTGAAATGGAATGGAATGGAATACAATGGAACGGAATGGAATGGAATGGAATGGAATGGAATGGAATGGAATGGAATGGATTGGATTGGAATCCACCCAAGTCGAAAGGCATGGAATGGAATGGAATTCAATGAACTGGAATGGAATGAATTGAAATGGAATACAATCAAACCGAGTGTAATGGCATGGAATGGAATGCAATGCTATGGAATGGAATGGAATAAACCCGAGTGTAATGTAATGGAATATTATGGAATGCAATGGAATTCAATTGAATCAACTGGAATGTAATGTAATGGAATGGAATGAAATGGAATGGAATGGAATCAACCAGAGTGGAATGCAATGGAATGGACTCAAATGGAATGGAATGGAATGGCATGGATATGAATGGAATCAACCCAAGTGGAATGGAATGGAATGGTGAGGAATGGAAAGGAATGGAATGGAATGGAATGGAACGGAATGGAATGGAATGGAATGGAATAGAATGGAATGGAATAAACCCGAGTGGAATGGAATGGAATGGAATAGAATCAACAAGAGTGGAATGAAAGGAAATGGAATGGAAGGGAATGCAATGGAGTGCAATTGAGTGGAATAGAAGGCAATGGAATCAAACCGAATGGAATGGAAAGGAATGGAAAGGAATGGAATGGAACGGAAAGGAATGGAATGAAATGGAATTGAATGGAATGGAATTAACTGGAATGGAATGCAATTGAATGGAATGGAAAGGAATTCAATGGAATGGAAGGGAATGGAATGCAACAGAATGGAATCAACCACAGTGGAAATAAATGGAATGGAATGGAATGGAATGGAATGGAATGGAATGGAATGGAATGGAATGGAATCGAATCGAATGGAAAGCAATGGAATGGAATGGAATGGAGTAGAATGCAGTGGGAAGGAATAGAATGGAATGGAATCAATACGGATGGAATGGATTGGAAAGGAATGGAATGGAAAGGAATGGAATGGAATGGAATGGAATCAACACGGATGGAATGGAAGGGAATGGAATGGAAAGGAATGGAATGGAATGTAATGGAATGGAATCAACACGGATGGAATGGAATGGAATGGAATGAAATGGAATGGAATGGAAAGGAATGGAATCAGCAAGTGTGCAATGGAATAGAATGGAATGGAATGGAATGGAATCGACCCGAGTGGAATGGATAGGAATGGCATGGAATGAAATTGAATGGAATGGAAAAAACCCGAGTGGAATGGAATGGAATGGAATGAAATGGAATGGAATGGAATGGAAAGGAATGGAGTGGAATGGAATAAACCCGAGAGAAAAGAAATGGAATAAACCCGAGGGGTATGGAATTCAAGGGACTGGAATGGAATGGAATGGAATGGAAGGGAATCAACACGAGTGAAATGGAATTGATTGGAATGAAATCAACTGAGTGGAATATAAAGTAATGGAAAGAAATGGAATGGAATGGAATGGAATGGAATGGAATGGAATGGAATGCAATGGAATGGAATGCAATGGAATGGAATGCAATGGAAAGGAATGAAATCAACACGAGTGGAATGTAGTGTACTGGAATTGAACAGAATGGAAACAACCAGAGTGGAATGGAATGGAATGGAATGGAATGGAATGGAATGGAATTAAATGGAATGGGATGGAATGGAATCAAACCGACAGGAATGGAATGGAATCTAATGGAATGGAATGGAGTGGAATGGAATGGAATGGAATGGAATGGAAAGGAATGGAATGAACTCGAGTGGAATGGAAAAGAATGAAATGAAATTGAGTAGAATCAACATGAGTGGAATGCATTGGAATGCAAAGGAATGGAAGGGAATGGAATGGAATAAACCCATGTGTATTGGAATGGAGTGGAATGGGATGAAATCAATACACGTGGAATGGAATGGAATGGAATGAAACGGAAATGAATGAACATGAGTGGAATACAATGGAATGAAAGGGAATGGAATGGAATGGAATGGAATGGAATCAACGAGATTGGAAATGTATGGAATGGAATGGAATGCAATGGAATGGAATGGAATGGAATGGAATGGAATGCAATAAACCCGAGTGGAATGGAATAGAATGAAAAAAGATGGAATGGAATGAAATAGAATGGAACGGAATGAACGCGATTGGAAAGGACTGCAATGGAATGACATAGAAAGGAATGGAAAGGGATGAAATGGAATGGAATCAACCTGAGTACAATGGAAAGGAATCTAATGGAAAGGAATGTAATGGAATGGAATGGAATGGAAAGGAATGAACCGAAGTGGAATGGAATGGAAAGGAATGGAATCCACCCTAGTGGAATGAAATTGAATGAAACGAAATCAACTGGAATGGAAAGTAATGGAATGAAATACAATGGAATGGAATGGAATAGCATCAACACGAATGGAATGGAATGGAATGGAATGGAATGGAATCAATGCGAGGGAAATGGAATGCAATGGAATGGAAAAGAATGGAATGGAATGAAATGGAATAAACGTGAATGGAATGAAATGGAATGGAATGGAATGGAATGGAAAGGAATCAAACCGAGTGGAATGGAATGGAATGGAATGGAATGGAATGGAATGGAATGGAATAGAATGGAATCAAACCAATTGGAATGGAATGGAAAGGAATAGAATGGAATTTAATAGAATGGAATGGAATGGAATAGAATGGAATAAACCCGAGTGGAATGGAATGGAAAGAAAAGGAATGGAATGGAATGGAAGGGAATGGAATGGAATTATCCCGAGTGAAAGTGAAGGGAAAGTAATGTTATGTAACGGATTGTAATTGAATTAAATGGAACGGAAATGAGAGGAATAGAATCAACCCGAGTGGAATGGAGTGGAATGGAATGTAATGGAGTGGAATGAAATGGAATAGAATGGAATGGAATGGAATAGAAAGAATCTGAGTGGAATGGAATGGAGTGGAATGGAATGGAATGGAGTAGAATGGAATGAAATGGAATGAAATGGAATCAACCCGAGTGAAATGGAATGGAAAGGAATGGAATGGAATGGAAAGGAATGGAATGGAATGTAATGGTATGGAATGGAAAGGAATGGAATGGAATAGAACGGAATGGAATGGAATAGAATCAACCTGGGTGGAATGGAATGGAATAGAATCGAATGGAATGGAATGCAATGGAATGGAATGGAATGAAATGGAATCAACCCGTGAGGAATGGAATGGATTGGAATGGAATGCAAAGGAAAGGAAGATAATTGAAACAACCCGAGTGGAATGGAATGGAATGGAATGGAATGGAAAAACCCGGGTTGAATGGAATGGAATGGAATAGAATGGAATGAACTCGAGTGGAATGGAATGGAGTGGAATGGAATGGAAAGGAATGGAATCAACCAGAGTGGAATGGAATGGAATGGCGTGGAATCAACCCAAGTGGAATAAAATGAAATGGAATGGAATGGAATAGAATGGAATCGAATGGAATGAAATGGAATGGAGTGGAATGGAATCGAAACGAATGCAGTGGAATGGAATGTAATGGATTGGAGTCAACAATAGTGGAAAGGAAAGGAATTGAATGGAATGGAATGGAATGGAATGCAATGGAAAGTAATGGAATAGAATCAATTCGAATGGAGTGGAATGGAATCGAATGGAATGGATTGGAATGGAATGAAATAGAATGGAAAGGAAAGGAGTGGATTCCAATGTAATGGAATGGAATCAAACCGAGTGGAATGGAATAGAATGGAATGGAATGGAATGGTATCAACACGTGTGGAATGAGATGGAATGGAATGGAATATAATGAAATGGAATGGAAGGGAATTAACGCGAATGGAAAGGAATGGAATGGAATGGAATCAACCCAAGGGAAATGTAATGGAAAGGAATTGAAAGGAATTGAATCAAGCCGAGTGGAATTGAATGGAATGGGCTGGAATGGAATATAATGAAATGGAATCAACACGAGTGGAATGGAAAGGTTTGGAATGGAATGGAATAGTATCAACGCGTGTGGAATGAAATGGAATGGAATTGAATATAATGAAATGGAATGGAATGGAATTAACGTGATTGGAAAGGAATGGAATGGAATGGAATCAACCCGAGGGAAATGTAATGGAAAGGAATGGAAAGGAATGGAATCAAGCCGAGTCGAATTGAATCGAATGTAGTGGAAAGGAATGTAATGAAAAAGAATCAACCCGAGTGGAATGGAATGGATTGCAATGGAATGGAAAGGAAAGCAATGTAATTGGGTCAACCCGAGTGGAATTGAATCGAATGGAATGGAAAGGAATGGAATGCAATGGAATGGAATAGAATGGAATGGAATGGAATGGAATGGAAAGGAATCAAAGCGAATGGAATGGAATGAAATGGAATGGAATAGTATGGAATGGAATCAAACCAAGTGGAATAGAATGGAATGGAAAGTAATGGAGTGGAACGGAATCAATCCCAGTGCAATGGAATGGAATGAAATCAAACGGAGTGGAATAGAATGTAATGTAGTGGAATGGAATTGAAAGGAACGGAATGGAATGGAATGGAATGGAATCAACCCGAGTGGAATTGAGAGGAATGGAATGGAATGGAATGGAATGGAATGGAATGGATTGTTATGGAATGGAATGGAATGGAATGGAATGGAATGGAATGGAATCAACCTGAGTGGATTGGAATAGAATGGGATGGAATGGAATGGAATAGAATGGAAACAACCCGACTGGCAAAGAATGGAGAGGAACGGAATGAAATGGAATGGAATGGAATGGAATAGTATGGAATACAACGGAATGGAATGGAATAGAATCAACCTGAATGGAATGGAATGGAATGGAGTGGAATGGAATGGAATGGAATGGAATGCAATGGAATGGAATGGAATGGAATCCACCTGAGTGGAATGGAATGGAATGGAATGGAATGCAATAGAATGGAATCTAATGCAATGGAATGGAATGGAATGGAATGGAATGGAATGGAATGGAATGGAATGGAATGGAAAAGAATGGATTGCAATGGAATAGAATGGAATGGAATCAACCCGAGTGTAATGAAATGGAATGCAATGACATAGAAAGGAAAGGAAATGAATGAAATGGAATGGAATCATCCCGAGTGCAATGGAATGGAATCTAATGGAATGCAAGGGAATGAAATGGAATGGAATGGAATGAAATGGTAACAACACGAGTGCAATTGAATGGAATACAGTGGAACGGAATGGAATGAAACCGAGTGGAATGGAATAGAATGGAATGGAATGGAATCAACCTGATTGGAATGGAATGGAATGAAATGGAATAAACTGGAATGAGAAATAATGGGATGGAATGCAATGGAAAGAAAAGGAATAGAATCAACACGAGTGAATTGGAATGGAATGGATTGGGATGTAATAGAATCAAAACGAGGGGAATGGATTGGAATGGAATGGAATGGAATGGTATTGAATGGAATGGATTGGTTTGGAACGGAATGGAATGGAATCAATACGAATGGCATGGAATGGAATGGTATTGAATGGAATGGATTGGTTTGGAACGGAATGGAATGGAATCAATACGACTGGCATGGAATGGAATGAGATGGAACGGAATGGAATGGAGTCGAATGGAATGGAATAGAACGGAATGGAAAGGAATAGAAAGAACCTGAATGGAATGGAATGGAGGGTAATGGAATGGAATGGAATGGAATGGAATCAACCCGACTGGAATGGAATGTAATGGAATGGAATGGAAAGAATGCAATGGAATAGAACGGAATGGAATGTAATAGAATCTACATGAGTGTAATGGAATGAAATGGAATGGAATGGAATGGAATGGAGTGGAGTGGAGTGGAATGGAATAGAATGAAATGGAATTAACCCGTGAGGAATTCAATGGATTGGAATGGAATGGAAAGGAAAGGAAGAGAATTAAGTAAACCCGAGTGAAATGGAATGCAATGGAATGGAATGGAATGCAAAGGAATAGAATGGAATGGATTGGAATGGAATGCAATGGAAAGTAATGGAATAGAATCAATTCGAATGGAGTGGAATGGAATCGAATGGAATGGATTGGAATGGAATGAAATAGAATGGAATGGAAAGGAGTGGATTCCAATGTAATGGAATGGAATCAAACCGAGTGGAATGGAATAGAATGGAATGGAATGGAATGGTAACAACACGTGTGGAATGAAATGGAATGGAATGGAATATAATGAAATGGAATGGAATGGAATTAACGCGAATGGAAAGGAATGGAATGGAATGGAATCAACCCAAGGGAAATGTAATGGAAAGGAATTGAAAGGAATTGAATCAAGCCGAGTGGAATTGAATGGAATGGGCTGGAATGGAATATAATGAAATGGAATCAACACGAGTGGAATGGAAAGGTTTGGAATGGAATGGAATAGTATCAACGCGTGTGGAATGAAATGGAATGGAATGGAATATAATGAAATGGAATGGAATGGAATTAACGTGATTGGAAAGGAATGGAATGGAATGGAATCAACCCGAGGGAAATGTAATGGAAAGGAATGGAAAGGAATGGAATCAAGCCGAGTCGAATTGAATCAAATGTAGTGGAAAGGAATGTAATGAAAAGGAATCAACCCGAGTGGAATGGAATGGATTGCAATGGAATGGAAAGGAAAGCAATGTAATTGGGTCAACCCGAGTGGAATTGAATCGAATGGAATGGAAAGGAATGGAATCAACACGAGTGGAATGTAATGTATTGGAGTGGAACAGAATGGAAACAACAACAGTGGAATGGAATGGAATGGAATGGAAGTAAATGGAATGGAATCAAAACCAGTGGAATGGACTGGAATGGAAAGGGATGGAATGGAAGGGAATCAAACCGACTGGAATGGAATGGAATCTAATGGAATGGAATGGAATATAATGGAATGGAATGGAATGGAATGGAATGAACACGAGTGGAAAGGAATGGAATGAAATGGAATGGAAGAGAATCAACCTGAGTGGAATGCATTGGAATGCAAAGGAATGGAATGAAATGGAATGGAATCAACCCGTGTGGAATGTAATGGAATGGAATGGAATGGGATGGAATCAACACGAGTGGAATGGAATGGAATGGAAAGAAACGGAAAGGAACAAACCCGAGAGGAATACAACGGAGTGGAAGGGAAAGAATGGAAAGGAAGGGAATTTGATCAACCAGATTAGAAACGTATGGAATGGAATGGAATGGAATGGAATGGAATGCAATAAATCCGAGTGGAATGGAATGGAATGGAAAAGGATGGAATGGACTGCAATAGAATGGAACAGAATGAACCCGAGTGGAATGGAATGCAATGCAATGACATAGAAAGGAATTGAAAGGAATGAAATGGAATGGAATAAACCCGAGTACAACGGAATGGAATCCAATGGAAAGGAATGTAATGGAATGGAATGGAAAGGAATGGAATGAACCCGAGTGGAATGGACTGGAGTGGAATGGAATGGAATGGAATGGAATGGAATGGAATCAAACCTAGTGGAATGGAATGGAATGAAATGAAATCAACTAGAACGGAAAGAATTGCAGTGAAATGCAATGGAATGGATTGGAATAGAATGAACACCAGTGGAATGGAATGGAATGGAATGGAATCAACGCGAGGTAAACGGAATGCAATGGAACGGAATGGAATGAACCCGAGTGGAATGGAATGGAGTGGAATGGAATGGAATGGAATCAAACGTAGTGGAATGGAATGGAATGAAATGAAATCAACTAGAACGGAAAGAATTGCAATGAAATGCAATGGAATGAAATGGAATAGAATCAATACCAGTGGAATGGAATGGAATGGAATGGAAAAGAATGCAATGGAATGGAATGGAATAAATGCGATTGGAATGGAATGGATTCGAATGGAATGGATTGGAATAAAAGCGATTGGAATGGAATGGATTCGAATGGAATGGAATGGAATGGAATAGAATCAACTGGAATGCAATGGAAAGGAATGGATTGGAATGGAATGGAATGGAATGGAGAGAACCCGAGTGCAACGGAATGGAATGGAATGGAATGGACTGGAATGGAATGGAATGGAATGGAATGGATAGAACCCGAGTGCAACGGAATGGAATGGAGTGGAATGGAGTGGAATGGAACGGAATCGTTTGGAAAGGAATGGAATGGAATCAAACCGAGTGGAATGGAATGGAATGGAAAGAGATGGAACCAACCCGATTGGAATGGAATGGATTGGAATGGAATGGAAAGGAAAGGAATGGAATGCAATCAAACTGAGTGGAATGCAATGGAATGGAATGGAATGGAATGGAATGGAATGCAAAGGAATAGAATGAAAGGAATGGAAAGGAATGGAATGGAATGGAAAGGAAACAACCCGAGTTGAATGCAATGCAATGGAATGGAATAGAACAGAATGGAATCACACGAAGTGGAGTGGAATGGAATGCAATGGTATGGAATGGATTGGAAAGGAATGGAATGGAATGGAATGGAATCAAACTGAGTGGAATGGAATGGAATGCAATGGAATCAATCCGGGTGGAATGGAATGTAATGGAATGCAATGGAATTGAAAGGAAAGGAATGGAATGGAATGGAATGGAATGGAATGGAATGGAATGGAAAATAATCAACCATAGGGGAATGGAATGGAATGGAATGGAATGGAATGGAATGGAATGGAATCCAATGGAATGGAATGGAATCGAATGGAATAGACCGGAATCAAACCGAGTGGTATGCAATGGAGTGGAATGGAATGAAATGGAATGGATTGGAGTGGCGTAGAATAGAACGGAATGGAATGAAATAGAATCAACAAGAATCAAATTGAATGGAAGGGAAAGGAATGGAAAGGAATGGAATGGAATGGAATGGAATGGATTGGAATGGAATGGAATGGAAAGGAATGGAATGGAATGAAATGCAATGGAATGGACAGGAATGGAATGGAATGGACTAAACTAAAGTGGAATTGAATGGAATGGAATGGAATAGAAAGGAATGGAATGGAATAGAAACAACCTGCGTGGAACGGAATGGAATGGAATGGAATGGAATCAACATGAGTGGAATGAAAGGGATTGGAATGGAATGGAATGGAAAGGAATGGAATTGATTCAACCCAAGTGGAATGGAATGAAATGGAATGGAATGGGAAGGGATAGAATGGAATGGAAAGGAATCAACACGAGGGCAATGGAATGGAATGGAAAGGAATGGAATCAAACCAAGAGGTATGGAATGGAATGGAATGGAATGCAATGCAATGGAATGGAATGGAATGGATTGGAATGGATTGGAACCAACCCGAGTGGAATGGAGTGGAATGAAAAGGAATGGAATGAAATGGAATGGAATGGACTTGTATGGAATTAACCCGAGTGAAATGGATGGGAATGGAATGGAAAGGAAAGGAATGGAACAGAGTGGAATGGAGTGGAATGGAATGGAAAGGAATGGAATCAACACGAGTGGAATGAAATGGAATGCAATGGAATGGAATGGAAAGGAATAAAATGGAATGAAATGGAATCAACCCGAGTGAAATGGAATGGAATGCAATTCAGTACAATGGAATGGACGTGTATGGAATCAACCCGAGTGGAATGGAATGGAATGGAATGCAATGGAATGGAAATGAATGGATTGGAATGGATTGGCATGGAATGGAATGGAATGGTATTCAATGGAATGGAATGGAATGGAAAGGAATGGAATGGATTGGAATGGAATGGAATGGAATGGAATGCAATCAACGCTAGTGAAACGGAATTGAATGGAATGAAATTGAATGGAATCAACTGGAGTGGAATGGAATGCAATGGAATGGAAGGGAAAGGAATGCATTGGAATGGAATGGAATGCAATGCAATGAAATCGAATGGAATGGAATGCAATGGAATGGAATGGAATCACCTGGAATGTAATTGAAAAGGAATGGAAGGGAATGGAATGGAATGGAAAGAATGGAATGGCAAGAATGTACTGGAAAGGAACGGAATGGAATGGAGTGGAACGAAATGGAATGGAAACAACATGAGTGTTATGGAATGGAATGCAATGGAATGGAACGGAATGGAATGGAATGGAATGGAATGGAATGGAATGGAATGCAATCGAATCAACAAGAATGGAATGGAATGGAATTACATTCAATGGAATGGAATGGAATGGCATGGAATGGAATGGAATGGAATGGAATGGAGTGAAATGGAATGGAATGAAATGGAATGGAATGGAATAATCAGGAGTGGAATGAAAAGGAAAGGATTGGATTAGCATGGAATTGAATCAACTCGAGAAGAATGGAATTGAATGGAATAGAATGGAAGGAAATGGAATGGAATGGAATGGATTCAACACGACTGGAATGGAAGGGAATGGAACGGAATGGAATGGAATGGAATGGAATGGAATCAACCTGAGTGGAATGGAATGGAATGCAATGGAATCAATCTGGGTGGAATGGAATGTAATGGAATGCAATGGAATTGAAAGGAACGGAATGGAATGGAATGGAATGGAATGGAATGGAAGGGAAAGGAAAATAATCAAACCTAGGGGAATGCAATGGAATGGAATGGAATGGAATCGAATGGAATTGAATGGAATTGAATGGAATAGAACGGAATCAACCCGAGTGGTATGCAATGGAGTGGAATGGAATGAAATGGAATGGATTGGAGTGGAGTAGAATAGAACCGAATGGAATGGAATAGAATCAACAAGAATCTAATTGAATGGAAGGGAAAGGAATGGAAAGGAATGGAATGGAACGGAATGGAATGGAATGGAATGGAATGCAATGGAATGGACAGGAATGGAATGGAATGGACTGAACTAAAGTGGAATTGAATGGAATGGAATGGAATAGAAAGGAATGGAATGGAATAGAAACAACCTGTGTGGAACGGAATGGAATGGAATGGAATGGAATCAACATGAGTGGAATGAAAGGGATTGGAATGGAATGGAATGGAAAGGAAGGGAATTGATTCAACGTGAGTGGAATGGAATGAAATGGAAAGGAATGGGAAGGGATAGAATGGAATGGAAAGGAATCAACCTGAGGGCAATGGAATGGAATGGAATGGAATGGAATGGAATGGAATCAAACCAAGAGGTATGGAATGGAACGGAATGGAATGGAATGGAATGGAATGGAATGGAATGGAATGGAATGGTTTGGAATGGATTGGAACCAACCCAAGTGGAATGGAGTGGAATGGAATGGAATGGAACCGAATGGAATGGAATCAACACGAGTGGAATGAAATGGAATTCAATGGAATGGAATGGAATGGAATGCAATGGAATGGAATGGAATGGAATAAAATGGAATGAAATGGAATCAACCTGAGTGAAATGGAATGGAATGCAATACTGTACAATGGAATGGAAGTGTATGGAATCAAACCGAGTGGAATGGAATGGAATGGAATGGAATGGAACGGAAATGAATGGATTGGAATGGATTGGCATGGAATGGAATGGAATGGTATTCAATGGAATGGAATGGAATGGAATGGAATGGAATGTATTGGAATGCAATGGAATGGAATGGAATAGAATGGAATGGAATGGTATCATCTCGAGTGAAATCGAGTGGATTAGAATGGAGTGGAATGGAATGGAAAGGAATGGAATGGAATGGTAAGAACCCGAGAGAAACGGAATGTAATGGAATGCATTTAATGCGATTGGAATGCAATGGAATGAAATGGAATGGAATGGATTGGAATGGAATGGAATGCAATGGCATGGAATGAGACGGAATGGAATGGAATGGAATGGAATGGAATAATCAGGAGTGGAATGAAAAGGAAAGGATTGGATTAGCATGGAATTGAATCAACTTGAGAAGAATGGAATTGAACGGAATAGAATGGAAGGAAATGGAATGGAATGGAATGGATTCAACACGACTGGAATGGAAGGGAATGGAACGGAATGGAATGGAATGGAATGGAATGGAATCAACCTGAGTGGAATGGAATTGAATGCAATGGAATCAATCCGGGTGGAATGGAATGTAATGGAATGCAATGGAAATTAAAGGAACGGAATGGAATGGAATGGAATGGAATGGAATGGAATGGAATGGAATGGAAGGGAAAGGAAAATAATCAAACCTAGGGGAATGGAATGGCATGGAATGGAATGGAATGGAATCGAACGGAATAGAACGGAATCAACCCGAGTGGTATGCAATGGAGTGGAATGGAATGAAATGGAATGGATTGGAGTGGAGTAGAATAGAACTGAATGGAATGGAATAGAATCAACAAGAATCTAATTGAATGGAAGGGAAAGGAAGGGAAAGGAATGGAATAGAATGGAATGGAATGGAATGCAATGGAATGGACAGGAATGGAATGGAATGGACTGAACTAAAGTGGAATTGAATGGAATGGAATGGAATAGAAAGGAATGGAATGGAATAGAAACAACCTGCGTGGAACGGAATGGAATGGACTGGAATGGAATCAACATGAGTGGAATGAAAGGGATTGGAATGGAATGGAATGGAAAGGAAGGGAATTGATTCAACGTGAGTGGAATGGAATGAAATTGAAAGGAATGGGAAGGGATAGAATGGAATGGAAAGGAATCAACCTGAGGGCAATGGAATGGAATGGAATGGAATGGAATGGAATGGAATGGAATCAAACCAAGAGGTATGGAATGGAACGGAATGGAATGAAACGGAATGGAATGGAATGCAATGGAATGGAATGGAATGGAATGGATTGGAATGGATTGGAACCAACCCAAGTGGAATGGAGTGGAATGGAATGGAATGGAATGGAATCAACACGAGTGGAATGGAATGGAATGGAATGGAATAAAATGGAATGAAATGGAATCAACCCGAGTGAAATGGAATGGAATGCAATACTGTACAATGGAATGGAAGTGTATGGAATCAAACCGAGTGGAATGGAATGGAATGGAATGGAATGGAATGGAATGGAATGGAAATGAATGGATTGGAATGGATTGGCATGGAATGGAATGGAATGGTATTCAATGGAATGGAATGGAATGGATTGGAATGCAGTGGAATGGAATGGAGTGGAATGGAATGGAACGGAATGGATTGGAATGGAATGTATTGGAATCAAACCTAGTGGAATGCAATGGAATGGAATGGAATAGAATGGAATGGAATGGTATCATCTCGAGTGAAATCGAGTGGATTAGAATGGAATGGAATAGAATGGAAAGGAATGGAATGGAATGGTAAGAACCCGAGAGAAACGGAATGTAATGGAATGGATTTAATGCGATTGGAATGCAATGGAATGAAATGGAATGGAATGGATTGGAATGGAATGGAATGCAATGGCATGGAATGAGACGGAACGGAATGGAATGGAATGGAATGGAATGGAATGGAATGGAATGCAATCAACGCTAGTGAAACGGAATTGAATGGAATGAAATTGAATGGAATCAACCGGAGTGGAATGGAATGCAATGGAAAGGAATGCAATGGAAAGGAATGGAATGCAATGCAATGAAATCGAAAGGAATGGAAGGGAATGGAATGGAATGGAATGGAAAGAATGGAATGGCAAGAATCTACTGGAATGGAATGGAATGGAATGGAATGGAAGGGAGTGGAATGAAATGGAATGCAAACAACATGAGTGTTATGGAATGGAATGGAATGGAATGGAACGGAATGGAATGGAATGGAATGGAATGGAATGGAATGGAATGGAATGCAGTCAAATCAACAAGAATGGAATGGAATGGAATTGCATTCAATGGAATGGAATGGAATGGCATGGAATGGAATGGAATGGCATGGAATGGAATGGAATGGAATAATCAGAAGTGGAATGAAAAGGAAAGGATTGGATTAGCATGGAATTGAATCAACTCGAGAAGAATGGAATTGAATGGAATAGAATGGAAGGAAATGGAATGGAATGGAATGGATTCAACACGACTGGAATGGAAGGGAATGGAACGGAATGGAATGGAATGCAATGGAATGGAATGGAATGGAATAGAATCAACCCGAGTGGCATGGAGTGGACTGGAATGGAATGGAAAGGAATCGAATGGAATCAACCCGACTTGAATGGAATTGAATGGAATGGAATTGAATGGAAAGGAATGGAAAGAAATGATATGCAATGAACTTGAGGTGAATGGATTGCAAAAGAACGGAGTGGAATGGAAAGGAATGGAATGGAATGGAAATAAGCCAAGTGGAATGCAATTTAATGGAATGGAATGGACTGGAATGCAATGGAAAGGAATGGAATGGTATGGAAAGGAATGGAATCAACTGGAATGGAATCGAATGGAATGGAATAGGATGGAATGGAATGGAATGGAATGGAATCAAATGGGATGGGATGGAATGGAATGGTATGGAATGGATAGAAATGCAATCAAAGCGAGTGAAATGGAATGGAAAGGAATGGAATGGAATCACCTCACGTGGAATGGAATACATTGGAATGGAATGGAATGGAAAGGAATGGAATGGAAAGAATCAACTGGAATGTAAAGGAATGGAATGCAGTGGAACGAAATGGAATGGAATCAACATGAGTGTTATGGAATGGAAAGCAATGGAATGGAATGGAATGCAATGGATTGGATTCAAACCAAATGGATTGGAATGGAATGGAATGGAATAGAATCAACCCAGGTGGAATGGAGTGGAATGGGATGGAAAGGAAAAGAATGGAATGGAATCCAATGAAATCAACCGGAGGGAAATTCAAGGCAATGGAAAGGAATGAAATGGCATAAAAAGGAATGGAATGGATTGGAATGAAATGCAATGCACACGAGTGAAATGGAAGGGAATGGAAGACAAAGGAACAGAATAGATTGGAATGGAAGGCAATCAGTGCGAGTGAAATGGAATGGAATGGAATGGAAGACAAAGGAATGGAATAGATTGGAATGGAATACAATCAGCGCGAGTGAAATGCAATGGAATGGAATGGAAGGGAATGGAATCAACCGGAGTGGAATGGAAAGGAATGGAATGGAATCGAATTGAATGGAATTGCATCAACGCAAGTGGAATGGAATGGAATGGAAGGGCATGGAATGGAATGGAATCAAATGGAAGGGAATGGATTGGAATGTAATAGAATGAATCTGAGTGGAATGAAAAGGAATGGAATGGAATGGAATGGACTGCAATGGAAAGGAATGGAATGGAATGGAATTAAAGCGAATGGAATGCAACGGAACGGAATGCAATGGAATGGAATGGCATAGAATGGAATGAAATGGAATGAAAAGGAATCAACCCGAGTGGAATGAAATGGAATGGAGTGGAATGGAATGGAATGGAATGGAATGGAAAGGAGTGGAATGGAATTCAATGGAATTCAATGGAATGGAATGGAATCAACCTGAGTGGAATGCAATGGAATGGAATGCAATGGAAAGGCATGGAATCAATTGGAATGGAATGGAATGGAAGGGAAAGGAATGGAATGAAATCATCACGATTCGAATGGAATGCAATGGCCTGGAAAGGAATGGAATGCAAAGGAATGGAATTAAGTGGAATGGAATGGAATGGAATGGAATGAAATGGAATGGAATGGAATCAACCCGAGTGGAATGGAATGGAATGGAATGGAATAGAATGCAATGGAAAGGAATGGAATCAACGCAATTGGAATAGAATGGAATGGAATGGAATCGGATGGAATAGATTGCAGTGGAATAGAATGGAATGGAAAAAACCCGAGTGGAATAAAATGGAATGGAATGCAATGGAGTGGAATGGAATGGAATGGAATGGAATCAACACGAATAGAATGAATTGGAATGGAATAGAATCAACATATGTGTAATGGAATGGAATGGAATGGAATGGAATGAAGTGGAATGGATTGGAATGGAATGGAAAGGAACGGAACGGAACGGAACGGAACGGAATGGAATGGAATGGATTGGAATGGAATCAAACTAAGTGCAATGGAATGGAATGGAACGAAATGGAAAGGAATGCAATGCAATGGAATGGAATTGAATGTAAAGGAATGGAATGTAATGGAGCGAAATGGAAAGGAATGCAATGGAATGGAATGGAATTGAATGTAAAGGAATGGAATGGAATGGAATGGAATGGAATAGAATGGATTGGAATGGAATAGAATGGAATGGAATCAACCCGAGTGGAATGGAATGAAATGGAGTGTAATGTAATGGAATGGAATGGAACAGAATCAACTTAAGTGGAATGGAATGGAATGGAATGGAATGGAATCAAATGGAATGAAATGGAATCACCCCGAGTGAAATGGAATGGAATGAAATTCAGTACAATGGAATGGAAGTGTATGGAATCAACCCGAGTGGAATGGAATGGAATGGAATGGAATGGAATGGAAATGAATGGATTGGAATGGATTGGCATGGAATGGAATGCAATCAACGCTAGTGAAACGGAATTGAATGGAATGAAATTGAATGGAATCAACTGGAGTGGAATGGAATGCAATGGAATGGAAGGGAAAGGAATGCATTGGAGTGGAATGGAATGCAATGCAATGAAATCGAATGGAATGGAATGCAATGGAATGGAATGGAATCACCTGGAATGTAACTGAAAAGGAATGGAAGGGAATGGAATGGAATGGAAAGAATGGAATGGCAAGAATCTACTGGAAAGGAACGGAATGGAATGGAGTGGAACGAAATGGAATGGAAACAACATGAGTGTTATGGAATGGAATGCAATGGAATGGAACGGAATGGAATGGAATGGAATGGAATGGAATGGAATGGAATGCAATCGAATCAACAAGAATGGAATGGAATGGAATTACATTCAATGGAATGGAATGGAATGGCATGGAATGGAATGGAATGGAATGGAATGGAGTGAAATGGAATGGAATGGAATGGAATGAAATGGAATGGAATGGAATGAAATGGAATGGAATGGAATGGAATGAAATGGAATGGAATGGAATGAAATGGAATGGAATGGAATAATCAGGAGTGGAATGAAAAGGAAAGGATTGGATTAGCATGGAATTGAATCAACTCGAGAAGAAAGGAATTGAATGGAATAGAATGGAAGGAAATGGAATGGAATGGAATGGATTCAACACGACTGGAATGGAAGGGAATGGAACGGAATGGAATGGAATGGAATGGAATCAACCTGAGTGGAATGGAATGGAATGCAATGGAATCAATCCGGGTGGAATGGAATGTAATGGAATGCAATGGAATTGAAAGGAACGGAATGGAATGGAATGGAATGGAATGGAATGGAATGGAATGGAAGGGAAAGGAAAATAATCAAACCTAGGGGAATGCAATGGAATGGAATGGAATGGAATCGAATGGAATGGAATGGAATTGAATGGAATAGAACGGAATCAAACCGAGTGGTATGCAATGGAGTGGAATGGAATGAAATGGAATGGATTGGAGTGGAGTAGAATAGAACCGAATTGAATGGAATAGAATCAACAAGAATCTAATTGAATGGAAGGGAAAAGAATGGAAAGGAATGGAATGGAATGGAATGGAATGGAATGCAATGGAATGGACAGGAATGGAATGGAATGGACTGAACTAAAGTGGAATTGAATGGAATGGAATGGAATAGAAAGGAATGGAATGGAATAGAAACAACCTGCGTGGAACGGAATGGAATGGAATGGAATGGAATGGAATCAACATGAGTGGAATGAAAGGGATTGGAATGGAATGGAATGGAAAGGTAGGGAATTGATTCAACGTGAGTGGAATGGAATGAAATGGAAAGGAATGGGAAGGGATAGAATGGAATGGAAAGGAATCAACCTGAGGGCAATGGAATGGAATGGAATGGAATGGAATGGAATGGAATGGAATGGAATCAAACCAAGAGGTATGGAATGGAACGGAATGGAATGGAATGGAATGGAATGGAATGGAATGGAATGCAATGGAATGGAATGGAATGGAATGGTTTGGAATGGATTGGAACCAACCCAAGTGGAATGGAGTGGAATGGAATGGAATGGAATGGAATGGAATGGAATGGAATGGAATCAACACGAGTGGAATGAAATGGAATTCAATGGAATGGAATGGAATGGAATGGAATGGAATGGAATGGAATAAAATGGAATGAAATGGAATCAACCCGAGTGAAATGGAATGGAATGCAATACTGTACAATGGAATGGAAGTGTATGGAATCAAACCGAGTGGAATGGAATGGAATGGAATGGAATGGAACGGAAATGAATGGATTGGAATGGATTGGCATGGAATGGAATGGAATGGTATTCAATGGAATGGAATGGAATGGAATGGATTGGAATGCAATGGAATGGAATGGAGTGGAATGGAATGGAACGGAATGCATTGGAATCAAACCTAGTGGAATGCAATGGAATGGAAGGGAATAGAATGGAATGGAATGGTATCATCTCGAGTGAAATCGAGTGGATTAGAATGGAGTGGAATGGAATGGAAAGGAATGGAATGGAATGGTAAGAACCCGAGAGAAACGGAATGTAATGGAATGGATTTAATGCGATTGGAATGCAATGGAATGAAATGGAATGGAATGGATTGGAATGGAATGGAATGCAATGGCACGGAATGAGACGGAATGGAATGGAATGGAATGGAATGGAATGGAATGGAATGCAATCAACGCTAGTGAAACGGAATTGAATGGAATGAAATTGAATGGAATCAACCAGAGTGGAATGGAATGCAATGGAATGGAATGGAAAGGAATGCAATGGAAAGGAATGGAATGCAATGCAATGAAATCGAAAGGAATGGAAGGGAATGGAATGGAATGGAATGGAAAGAATGGAATGGCAAGAATCTACTGGAATGGAATGGAATGGAATGGAATGGAATGGAGTGGAATGAAATGGAATGCAAACAACATGAGTGTTATGGAATGGAATGGAATGGAATGGAACGGAACGGAATGGAATGGAATGGAATGGAATGCAATGCAATCAAATCAACAAGAATGGAATGGAATGGAATTGCATTCAATGGAATGGAATGGAATGGCATGGAATGGAATGGAATGGCATGGAATGGAATGGAATGGAATGGAATAATCAGAAGTGGAATGAAAAGGAAAGGATTGGATTAGCATGGAATTGAATCAACTCGATAAGAATGGAATTGAATGGAATAGAATGGAAGGAAATGGAATGGAATGGAATGGATTCAACACGACTGGAATGGAAGGGAATGGAACGGAATGGAATGGAATGGAATGGAATGGAATGGAATGGAATGGAATGGAATAGAATTCACCCGAGTGGCATGGAGTGGACTGGAATGGAATGGAAAGGAATCGAATGGAATCAACCCGACTTGAATGGAATTGAATGGAATGGAATTGAATGGAAAGGAATGGAAAGAAATGAAATGCAATGAACTTGAGGTGAATGGATTGCAATAGAACGGAGTGGAATGGAAAGGAATGGAATGGAATGGAGACAAGCCAAGTGGAATGGAATTTAATGGAATGGAATGGAATGGAATGCAATGGAAAGGAATGGAATGGTATGGAAAGGAATGGAATCAACTGGAATGGAATGGAATAGAATGGAAAGGGATGGAATGGAATGGAATGGAATGGAATCAAATGGGATGGGATGGAAAGGAATGGTATGGAATGGATAGAAATGCAATCAAAGCGAGTGAAATGGAATGGAATGGAATGGAATCACCTCACGTGGAATGGAATACATTGGAATGGAATGGAATGGAAAGGAATGGAATGGAAAGAATCAACTGGAATATAAAGGAATGGAATGCAGTGGAACGAAATGGAATGGAATCAACATGAGTGTTATGGAATGGAAAGCAATGGAATGGAATGGAATGCAATGGATTGGATTCAAACCAAATGGATTGGAATGGAATGGAATGGAATAGAATCAACCCAGGTGGAATGGAGTGGAATGGGATGGAAAGGAAAAGAATGGAATGGAATCCAATGAAGTCAACCGGAGGGAAATTCAAGGCAATGGAAAGGAATGAAATGGCATAAAAAGTAATGGAATGGATTGGAATGAAATGCAATGCACGCGAGTGAAATGGAAGGGAATGGAAGACAAAGGAACAGAATAGATTGGAATGGAAGGCAATCAGTGCGAGTGAAATGGAATGGAATGGAAGAAAAGGAATGGAATAGATTGGAATGGAATACAATCAGCGCGAGTGAAATGCAATGGAATGGAGTGGAAGGGAATGGAATCAACCGGAGTGGAATGGAAAGGAATGGAATGGAATCGAATTGAATGGAATTGCATCAAAGCAAGTGGAATGGAATGGAATGGAAGGGCATGGAATGGAATGGAATCAAATGGAAGGGAATGGATTGGAATGTAATAGAATGAATCTGAGTGGAATGAAAAGGAATGGAATGGAATGGAATGGACTGCAATGGAAAGGAATGGAATGGAATGGAATTAAAGCGAATGGAATGCAACGGAACGGAATGCAATGGAATGGAATGGCATAGAATGGAATGAAATGGAATGAAAAGGAATCAACCCGAGTGGAATGAAATGGAATGGAGTGGAATGGAATGGAGTGGAATGGAATTCAATGGAATTCAATGGAATGGAATGGAATCAACCTGAGTGGAATGCAATGGAATGGAATGCAATGGAAAGGCATGGAATCAATTGGAATGGAATGGATTGGAAGGGAAAGGAATGGAATGAAATCATCACGATTCGAATGGAATGCAATGGCCTGGAAAGGAATGGAATGCAAAGGAATGGAATTAAGTGGAATGGAATGGAATAGAATGGAATGAAATGGAATGGAATGGAATCAACCCGAGTGGAATGGAATGGAATGGAATGGAATAGAATGCAATGGAAAGGAATGGAATCAACGCAATTGGAATAGAATGGAATGGAATGGAATCGGATGGAATAGATTGCAGTGGAATAGAATGGAATGGAAAAAACCCGAGTGGAATAAAATGGAATGGAATGCAACGGAGTGGAATGGAATGGAATGGAATGGAATCAACACGAATAGAATGAATTGGAATGGAATAGAATCAACCTATATGTAATGGAATGGAATGGAATGGAATGGAATGAAGTGGAATGGATTGGAATCAACGCGAGTGGAATGTAATGGAATGGCATCGAATTCAATGGAATGGAATTGAATCAACTGGAATGGAATGGAATGGAACGGAATGGGACGGAATGGAACGGAACGGAACGGAACGGAACGGAATGGAACGGAACGGAATGGAATGGATTGGAATGGAATCAACCTAAGTGGAATGGAATGGAATGGAACGAAATGGAAAGGAATGCAATGGAATGGAATGGAATGGAATGTAAAGGAATGGAATGGAATGGAATAGAATGGATTGGAATGGAATAGAATGGAATGGAATCAACCCGAGTGGAATGGAATGAAATGGAATGTAATGTAATGGAATGGAATGGAATAGAATCAACTTAAGTGGAATGGAATGGAATGGAATGGAATGGAATGGAATGGAATGGAATAGAATGGAAGGGAATCAACTCGAGTGGAATGGAATGGATTGGAAAGGAATGGAATAGAATCAACCTGAGTGGAATGAAAGGGAAGGAAATGGAAGTGGATGCAAGGGAGTGGAATGGAATGGAATGCAATGGAATAGGATCAACCCGAATGGAATGGAAACGAATGGAATACAATGGAATTTAATGGAAATGAATGGAATGTAATGGAAAAGAATGGAATGGAATAGAATGGAATAAACCCGAGTGGAATGGAATGAAATGGAATGGAATGGAATGGAATGGAATGGAATGGAATAGAATGGAATGGAATGAAATCAACCCTAGAGGAAAGGAATGCAATGGAATGGGACAGAATGGAATGGAATGGAATCAAACTGAGGGAAATGCAATGGAATGAAATATAATGGAATGGAATGGAACGAACTAGAATGAAATCGAATGGAATGTCATGGAATGGAATGAAATTGAATGGAATGCTATCAACACGATTGGAATTGAATGGAATGGACTGGAAAGGAATGGAAAGGAATGGAATGAAATTAAGTGGAATGGAATGGAATGGAATGGAATAGGACGGAATCATCACGATTGGAATGGGATGGATAGGAATAGAATGTTGTGGAATGAAATGGAATGGAATGGAATGGAATCAACACGATGGGCATGCAATGGAATGGAATAGAATGGAATGGATTAAAGTGGAATGGAATGAAATGGAATGGAATGGAATGGAATGGAATGGAATGAAATGGAATTGAATCAACCAGAGTGGAATGGATTGGAAGGGCCTGGAATGGAATGGAAAGCAAGGGAATGGAATTAAGTGGAATGGAATAGAATGGAATGGAATGGAATGAAACGGAATCAACCCGAGTGGAATGGAATGCAATGGAATGGAAAAGAATGCAATGGAAAGGAATGGAATCTACACGAGTGGAATGGAATGGAATTGAATGGAATGGATTGCAGTGGAATGGAATGGATTGGAAAAAATCCGAGTAGAATGTAATGCAATGCAATGGAATGGAATGGAATGGAATGCAATGGAATGGAATGGAATGGAATGGAATCACCTCGAGTTTAATGAATTGCAATGGAATGGAATCACCCCGAGGGTAATGATATGGAATGGAATGGAATGCAATGGAATGGAATGGAATCAATCCGAGTGGAATGTAATGGAATGTTATGGAATGCAATTCAATCAACTGGAATTGAATGGAATGGAATGGAATGAAATGGAATGGAATGGACTGGAATGGTTTGGAATGGAATCAACACAAGTGGAATTGAATGGAATGGAGTGGAATGGAAAGGAATGGAATGGAATGAAATGGAATGGAATGGAATGGAATGGAATAAACCCGAGTGGAATGGAATGGAATGGACTAGAATCAACTTGTGTGCAATGAAAGGGGATGGAATGCAAAGGAATGCAAAGGAGAGCAATGGAATGGAATGGAAGTCAACGTAAGCAACCCGAATGGAATGGAAATTAATTGAATGGAATGGAAGGAAATGTAATCAATGCGAATGGAATGGAAACGAATGTAATGGAATGGAAAGGAATGGAATGCAATGAAATGGAATGGAAAGGAAAGGAATGGAATGGAATGGAATGGAATGGATCAAACCTTGGTGGAATGGAATGGAATGGAATGGAATAGAATGGAATGGAATAGATTGTAATCAACACGAATGGATTGGAATGGAATGGACAGGATTGGAATGGAATGGTAAGGTATTGAATGGAATGGAATGGAGTCAATCCGAATGAAATGGAATGGAATGGAATGGAATGGAAAGGAATGGAATGGAATGCAAAGGAATGGGATGGAATGGAAAGAATGGAATGGAATGGAATCGAATGGAATGGAGTGGAATGGAATCAACCACAGTGAAATGGAATGGAATGGAATACAATGGAACGGAATGGAATGGAATGGAATGGAATGGAATGGAATGGATTGGATTGGAATCCACCCAAGTCGAAAGGCATGGAATGGAATGGAATGCAATGAACTGGAATGGAATGAATTGAAATGGAATACAATCAAATCGAGTGTAATGGCATGGAATGGAATGCAATGCTATGGAATGGAATGGAATAAACCCGAGTGAAATGTAATGGAATATTATGGAATGCAATGGAATTCAATTGAATCAACTGGAATGTAATGTAATGGAATGGAATGAAATGGACTGGAATGGAATCAACCAGAGTGGAAGGCAATGGAATGGACTCAAATGGAATGGAATGGAATGGCATGGATATGAGTGGAATCAACCCAAGTGGAATGGAATGGAATGGTGAGGAATGGAAAGGAATGGAATGGAATGGAATGGAACGGAATGGAATGGAATGGAATGGAATAGAATGGAATGGAATAAACCCGAGTGGAATGGAATGGAAGGGAATGGAATGGAATAGAATCAACCAGTGTGGAATGAAAGGAAATGGAATGGAAGGGAATGCAATGGAGTGCAATGGAGTGGAATAGAAGGCAATGGAATCAAACCGAATTGAATGGAAAGGAATGGAAAGGAATGGAATGGAACGGAAAGGAATGGAATGAAATGGAATTGAATGGAATGGAATTAACTGGAATGGAATGCAATTGAATGGAATGGAAAGGAATTCAATGGAATGGAAGGGAATGGAATGCAACAGAATGGAATCAACCACAGTGGAAAAAAATGGAATGGAATGGAATGGAATGGAATGGAATCGAATCGAATGGAAAGCAATGGAATGGAATGGAATGGAGTAGAATGCAGTGGGAAGGAATAGAATGGAATGGAATCAATACGGATGGAATGGAATGGAAAGGAATGGAATGGAAAGGAATGGAATGGAATGGAATGGAATCAACACGGATGGAATGGAAGGGAAAGGAATGGAAAGGAATGGAATGGAATGGAATGGAATCAACACGGAATGAATGGAATGGAATGAAATGGAATGGAATGGAAAGGAATGGAATCAGCAAGTGTGCAATGGAATAGAATGGAATAGAATGGAATGGAATCGACCCGAGTGGAATGGACAGGAATGGCATGGAATGAAGTTGAATGGAATGGAAAAAACCCGAGTGGAATGGAATGGAATAGAATGAAATGGAATGAAATGGAATGGAAAGGAATGGAGTGGAATGGAATAAACCCGAGAGAAAAGAAATGGAATAAACCCGAGGGGTATGGAATTCAAGGGACTGGAATGGAATGGAATGGAATGGAATGGAAGGGAATCAACACGAGTGAAATGGAATTGATTGGAATGGAATCAACTGAGTGGAATATAAAGTAATGGAAAGAAATGGAATGGAATGGAATAGAATGGAATGGAATCAAGCCGTGTGGAAAGGAATGGAATGGAATGGAATGGAAAGGAATGGAATCAAGACGAGTGGAATGTAATGTAATGGATTGGAAGGGAATAGAGTCAATCAGAGTGGAATGAAAGGAATGGAATGGAATGGAATTGAATGGAACAGAATCAATCCGAGTGGAATGGAATGGAATGGAATGGAATGGAATGAACCCGACTGCAATGGAATGGAATGGAATGGAAACAACAGGAATGGAAAGGAATAGAATGGAATGGAATGGACTGGAATTGAACGGAATGGAAAGCAATGGAATGGAATGGAAGTGAATGGAATTCAATGGAATTGAATGGAATGGAATCAACACGAATGGAATGGAATGGAATGGAATGGAATGCAATGGAATGGAATCAACACGAGTGGAATGAAATGGAATGCAATGGAATAGAATGGAATCAACCCAAATGGAAAGCAATGGAAAGGAATGGAATGGAATCGAGTGGAATGGAATGGAATCAATCCGTATGGGATGGAATGCAACGGAGTGGAATCAACACGAAAGGAATGGAATGGAATGGAATGGAATGGAATGGTATGGAATGGAATGGGAAGGAATGGAATTAACCCGAATGGAATGGAATGGAATGGAGTGGAATGGAATGGAATGGAATGGAATCAACCCGAATTGAATGGAATTGATTGGAAGGGAATGGAAAGGAGTGGAATGGAGTGGAATCAACCCGAATGGAATGGAATGGAATGGAATGGAATGGAATGGAATTGAATGGAATGGGATGGAATGGAATTAACCCGAATGGAATGGAATGGAATGGAGTGGAATGGAATCAACCCGAATGAAATGGAATGGAATGGAATGGAATGCAATGGAATGGAATGGAATGGAATGGAATGGAATGGAATCAACCCGAATGGAATGGAATGGAATGGATTGGAATGGAATGGAAAGGAGTGGAATGGAATGGAATCAACACGAATGGAAGGGAATGGAATGGAATGGAATGGAATGGAATGGAATCAACCCGAATGGAATGGAATGGAATGGAATGGAATATAATAGAATACAATGGAAAGGAATGGAATCTACGCAAGTGGAAAGGAATGGAATGGAATGGAATCGAAAGGAATGCATTGCAGTGGAATGGAATGGAATGGAAAAAACCGAGGGCAATAAAATGGAATGGAATGGAATGGAATGGAATGGAATGGAATAAACTGGTATGGAATGATTTGGAATGGAATAGAATCAATCCATCTGTAATGGAATGGAATGGAATGGAGTGGAATGAAATAGAATCAACCCATCTGTAATGGAATGGAATGGAATGGAATGGAGTGGAATGGATTGGAATCAACCCGAGTGGAATGTAATGGAATGGTATGGAATTCAATGGAATGGAATTGAATCAACTGGAATGGAATGGAATAGAACGGAATGATAAGGAACGGAATGGAATCGACACGAGTGGAATGGAATGGAATGGAATGGAATGGAATGGAATGGAATAGAATGTATTGTAACGGAATGAAATGGAATGGAATGGAATGGATTGGAATGGAATCAACCAAAGTGGAATGGAATGGAATGGAACGGAATGGAATGGAATGGAATAGAATGGAATGGAATCAACCTAAGTTGAATGGAATGGAATTGAATAGAATCAACCTGAGTGGAATGAAAGAGAATGAATTGGAAGGGAATGCAATGGAGAGCAATAGAATGTAATGGAATGGAATGGAATCAACACTAATGGAATGGAAAGGAATAGAATGCAATGGAATGGAATGCAAATGAATGGAATGTAATGCAAAGGAATGGAATGGAATAGAATAGAATAAACCCGAATGGAATGGAATGGAATGGAATATAATAGAATAAACCCTAATGGAATGGAACGGAATGGAATGGAATGGGATGGAATCAACCATATTGGAAAGGAATGCAATGGAAAGGAACGGAATGGAATGCAATGGAATCAACCCGAGTGGAATGTAACGTAATGTAATATAATGGAATGAAATGGAAAGAACCAGAATGGAATTGACTGGAATGGTATGACATGAAATGGAATGGAAGCAACACGATTGGAATTGAATAGAATGGACTGGAATGCAATGGAATGGAATGGAAAGGAATGAAAGTAAGTGAAATGGAATGGAATGGAATGGAATGGAATGGAATGGAATGGAATGGAATAGGATGGAATTATCCCGATTGGAATGGAATGGATTGGAATAGAATTGTATGGAATGGAATGGAATGGAAAGGAATAGAATGGAATGGAACGGAATCAACAAGTGGGGAATGCAATGGAGTGGAATAGAGTAGAATTGAATGGAATGGAATAAAGTGGAATGGAATGGAATGGAAAGGAATGGAATGGAATGGAATGGAATGGAATGGAATGGAATGGAAGTGAATCAACCCGAGTGGAATGGAATGGAATGGACCGGAATGGAATGGAATGCAATGGAATGGAGTTAAGTGGAATGGAATGGAATAGAATGGAGTGGAATGGAATGGAATGGAATGGAACCAACACAAGTGGAATGGAATGGAATGGAAAGGAATGCAAAGGAAAAGAATGGAATCTTCCCGAGTGGAATGGAATGGAATGGAATTTAATCAAATGGCATGGATTGCAGTGGAATGGAATGGAATGGAAAAAATCAGAGTGGAATGTAAGGGAATGGATTGAAATGGAATGGAATGGAATGAAATGGAGTGGAATGGAATGGAATGGAATCAACTGGAATGGAATGAATTGCTATGGCATAGAATCAACCCGAGGGTAATGGTATGGAATGGAATGGAATGCAATGGAATAGAATGGAATCAACCCGAGTGGAATGTAATGGAATAGTATGGAATGCAATGGAATGCAATTGAATCAAGTGGAATGGAATGGAATGAAATGTAATGAAATGGAATGGAATGGAATCAACCCAAAAGTAATGGAATGGAATGGAATGGAATTGAACAGAATGGAATCAACCTGAGTGGAATGGGATGGAATGGAATTCAATGGAATGGAATGGAATGGAATGGATTGGAATGGAATCAACCCAAGTGGAATGGAATGGAATGGAGTGGAATGGAAAGGAATGGAATGGAATGGAATGGAATGGAATGGAATGGAATGGAATGGAATAGAATGGAATGAAATCAACCCGAGTGGAATAGAATGGAATGGAATGGATTGGAATAGAATCAACCGGTGTGGAATGAATGGGAAGGGAATGGAAGGGAATGAAATGGAGTGCAATGGAATGGAATGGAATGCAATGGAATCAACCCGATTGGAATGGAATGGAATGGAATTGAATGGAATGGAATGGAACGGAATGGAACGGAACAGAACGGAGTGGAATGGAATGGAATGGAATGGATTGGAATGGAATCCACTAGTGGAATTTAATGGAATGCAATGGAATGGAATGGAAAGGAATGGAATGAAAGTGAAAGGAATGGAATGGAATGGAATGGAATAAACCCAGGTGGAATGGAATGGGATGGAATGGAATGGAATGGAATGGAATTAACACGAATGGATTGGAATGGAATGGAACGGAATGGAAGGGAATGGAATGGAATGGAATGGAATGGAATCAACCCGAGTCGAATGGAATGGAATGGAATGGAATGGAATAGAAAGGAATGTAATGGAATCAACTGGAATGCAATGTATTGGAATGGAATAGAATCAACCAGAGTGTAATGGAATAGAATGGAAAGGAATGGAATGGAATGGAATGGAATGGAATTGAATGGAATGGAATCAACACGAGTGGAATGTAATGGAATAGTATGGAATGCAAAGGAATGGAATTGAATCAGCTGGAATGGAAGGGAATGGAATGGAACGGAATGAAATGGAATAGAATGGAATCAACCCGAGTGTAATGGAACGGAATGGAACGGAAAGGAACCGAACGGAACGGAATGGAACGGAATGGAATGGAATGGAATGGATTGGAATGGAATGGAATGGAATGGAATGGAATGGATGGCATTGCAATGGAATTGAATGGAATCAACCGAGTGGAATGTAATGGACTGGAATGAAATGCAATGCAATGTAATGGAAAGGAGTTGAATGGAATGGAATCAAGCCGTGGGAAAAGGAATGGAATGGAAAGGAAGGGAATGGATTGGAATGGAATATACCCGACTAGAATGGACTGGAGTAGAATTGAATGGAATGGAATAGAATGGAATGGAATGGAATGGAATGGAATGGAATGGAATGGAATGGAGTGGATTCAACACGAGTGGAATGGAATGCAGTGGAATGGAATGGAATGGAATCAACACGAGTGGAACGGAATTGAACGGAATGGAATGAAATGGAAAGGAATGGGATGCAATGGAATGAAATGGAATGGAATGAAATGTAATCAATCCGAGTGGAATGGCATGGAATGGTATCGAAATTAATGGAATGGATTGGAAGCCACCTGAGAGGATTTGAATGGAAAGAAATGGAATGGAAGGGAATAAAATGGAATGGAATGGAGTGGAGTAGAATGGAATCAACACGAGTGTAATGGAATCGAATGGAATGGAATGGAATGGAATGGAATGGAATGGAATGGAATGGAATGGAATGGAGTGGAATAGAATCAACCAGAGTACAATAGAATGGAATGGAAAGGAATGGAATGGAATGGAATGGAACCAACAACAGTGGAATGGAATGGAATGGAATGGAATGGAATGGAATCAACCCGAGTGGCATGGAAAGGAATGGCATGGAATGGAATTGAATGGAATGGAATGAACCAGAGGGGAATGGAATGGAATGAAATGGAATGGAATAGAATCAACCTAATTGGAATAAAAGGGAAAAGAATGGAATGGAATGGAGTGCAATGGAATGAAATGGAATGGAATGGAATCAACCCGAATGGAATGGAATGGGATGGAACGGAATGGAATTGAATGGAATGGAATGGAATGCAATGGAATAGAATCAACCCGAGTGTAATGGAGTGGAACGGAAAAGAATGGAATGAATGGAATGCAACCGCACGGAATGCAATGGAACGGAATGGAATGGAATGGAATGGAATGAAACTCAGTGGAATGGAATGCAATGAAAGAGAATGGAATGGAATGGAATGTAAAGGAATGGAATGGAATGGAATAGAATGGATTGGAATGGAATAGAATGGAATGGAATCAACCCGAGTGGAATGGAATGAAATGGAATGTAATGTAATGGAATGGAATGGAATAGAATCAACTTAAGTGGAATGGAATGGAATGGAATGGAATGGAATGGAATGGAATGGAATAGAATGGAAGGGAATCAACTCGAGTGGAATGGAATGGATTGGAAAGGAATGGAATAGAATCAACCTGAGTGGAATGAAAGGGAAGGAAATGGAAGTGGATGCAAGGGAGTGGAATGGAATGGAATGCAATGGAATAGGATCAACCCGAATGGAATGGAAACGAATGGAATACAATGGAATTTAATGGAAATGAATGGAATGTAATGGAAAAGAATGGAATGGAATAGAATGGAATAAACCCGAGTGGAATGGAATGAAATGGAATGGAATGGAATGGAATGGAATGGAATGGAATAGAATGGAATGGAATGAAATCAACCCTAGAGGAAAGGAATGCAATGGAATGGGACAGAATGGAATGGAATGGAATCAAACTGAGGGAAATGCAATGGAATGAAATATAATGGAATGGAATGGAACGAACTAGAATGAAATCGAATGGAATGTCATGGAATGGAATGAAATTGAATGGAATGCTATCAACACGATTGGAATTGAATGGAATGGACTGGAAAGGAATGGAAAGGAATGGAATGAAATTAAGTGGAATGGAATGGAATGGAATGGAATAGGACGGAATCATCACGATTGGAATGGGATGGATAGGAATAGAATGTTGTGGAATGAAATGGAATGGAATGGAATGGAATCAACACGATGGGCATGCAATGGAATGGAATAGAATGGAATGGATTAAAGTGGAATGGAATGAAATGGAATGGAATGGAATGGAATGGAATGGAATGAAATGGAATTGAATCAACCAGAGTGGAATGGATTGGAAGGGCCTGGAATGGAATGGAAAGCAAGGGAATGGAATTAAGTGGAATGGAATAGAATGGAATGGAATGGAATGAAACGGAATCAACCCGAGTGGAATGGAATGCAATGGAATGGAAAAGAATGCAATGGAAAGGAATGGAATCTACACGAGTGGAATGGAATGGAATTGAATGGAATGGATTGCAGTGGAATGGAATGGATTGGAAAAAATCCGAGTAGAATGTAATGCAATGCAATGGAATGGAATGGAATGGAATGCAATGGAATGGAATGGAATGGAATGGAATCACCTCGAGTTTAATGAATTGCAATGGAATGGAATCACCCCGAGGGTAATGATATGGAATGGAATGGAATGCAATGGAATGGAATGGAATCAATCCGAGTGGAATGTAATGGAATGTTATGGAATGCAATTCAATCAACTGGAATTGAATGGAATGGAATGGAATGAAATGGAATGGAATGGACTGGAATGGTTTGGAATGGAATCAACACAAGTGGAATTGAATGGAATGGAGTGGAATGGAAAGGAATGGAATGGAATGAAATGGAATGGAATGGAATGGAATGGAATAAACCCGAGTGGAATGGAATGGAATGGACTAGAATCAACTTGTGTGCAATGAAAGGGGATGGAATGCAAAGGAATGCAAAGGAGAGCAATGGAATGGAATGGAAGTCAACGTAAGCAACCCGAATGGAATGGAAATTAATTGAATGGAATGGAAGGAAATGTAATCAATGCGAATGGAATGGAAACGAATGTAATGGAATGGAAAGGAATGGAATGCAATGAAATGGAATGGAAAGGAAAGGAATGGAATGGAATGGAATGGAATGGATCAAACCTTGGTGGAATGGAATGGAATGGAATGGAATAGAATGGAATGGAATAGATTGTAATCAACACGAATGGATTGGAATGGAATGGACAGGATTGGAATGGAATGGTAAGGTATTGAATGGAATGGAATGGAGTCAATCCGAATGAAATGGAATGGAATGGAATGGAATGGAAAGGAATGGAATGGAATGCAAAGGAATGGGATGGAATGGAAAGAATGGAATGGAATGGAATCGAATGGAATGGAGTGGAATGGAATCAACCACAGTGAAATGGAATGGAATGGAATACAATGGAACGGAATGGAATGGAATGGAATGGAATGGAATGGAATGGATTGGATTGGAATCCACCCAAGTCGAAAGGCATGGAATGGAATGGAATGCAATGAACTGGAATGGAATGAATTGAAATGGAATACAATCAAATCGAGTGTAATGGCATGGAATGGAATGCAATGCTATGGAATGGAATGGAATAAACCCGAGTGAAATGTAATGGAATATTATGGAATGCAATGGAATTCAATTGAATCAACTGGAATGTAATGTAATGGAATGGAATGAAATGGACTGGAATGGAATCAACCAGAGTGGAAGGCAATGGAATGGACTCAAATGGAATGGAATGGAATGGCATGGATATGAGTGGAATCAACCCAAGTGGAATGGAATGGAATGGTGAGGAATGGAAAGGAATGGAATGGAATGGAATGGAACGGAATGGAATGGAATGGAATGGAATAGAATGGAATGGAATAAACCCGAGTGGAATGGAATGGAAGGGAATGGAATGGAATAGAATCAACCAGTGTGGAATGAAAGGAAATGGAATGGAAGGGAATGCAATGGAGTGCAATGGAGTGGAATAGAAGGCAATGGAATCAAACCGAATTGAATGGAAAGGAATGGAAAGGAATGGAATGGAACGGAAAGGAATGGAATGAAATGGAATTGAATGGAATGGAATTAACTGGAATGGAATGCAATTGAATGGAATGGAAAGGAATTCAATGGAATGGAAGGGAATGGAATGCAACAGAATGGAATCAACCACAGTGGAAAAAAATGGAATGGAATGGAATGGAATGGAATGGAATCGAATCGAATGGAAAGCAATGGAATGGAATGGAATGGAGTAGAATGCAGTGGGAAGGAATAGAATGGAATGGAATCAATACGGATGGAATGGAATGGAAAGGAATGGAATGGAAAGGAATGGAATGGAATGGAATGGAATCAACACGGATGGAATGGAAGGGAAAGGAATGGAAAGGAATGGAATGGAATGGAATGGAATCAACACGGAATGAATGGAATGGAATGAAATGGAATGGAATGGAAAGGAATGGAATCAGCAAGTGTGCAATGGAATAGAATGGAATAGAATGGAATGGAATCGACCCGAGTGGAATGGACAGGAATGGCATGGAATGAAGTTGAATGGAATGGAAAAAACCCGAGTGGAATGGAATGGAATAGAATGAAATGGAATGAAATGGAATGGAAAGGAATGGAGTGGAATGGAATAAACCCGAGAGAAAAGAAATGGAATAAACCCGAGGGGTATGGAATTCAAGGGACTGGAATGGAATGGAATGGAATGGAATGGAAGGGAATCAACACGAGTGAAATGGAATTGATTGGAATGGAATCAACTGAGTGGAATATAAAGTAATGGAAAGAAATGGAATGGAATGGAATAGAATGGAATGGAATCAAGCCGTGTGGAAAGGAATGGAATGGAATGGAATGGAAAGGAATGGAATCAAGACGAGTGGAATGTAATGTAATGGATTGGAAGGGAATAGAGTCAATCAGAGTGGAATGAAAGGAATGGAATGGAATGGAATTGAATGGAACAGAATCAATCCGAGTGGAATGGAATGGAATGGAATGGAATGGAATGAACCCGACTGCAATGGAATGGAATGGAATGGAAACAACAGGAATGGAAAGGAATAGAATGGAATGGAATGGACTGGAATTGAACGGAATGGAAAGCAATGGAATGGAATGGAAGTGAATGGAATTCAATGGAATTGAATGGAATGGAATCAACACGAATGGAATGGAATGGAATGGAATGGAATGCAATGGAATGGAATCAACACGAGTGGAATGAAATGGAATGCAATGGAATAGAATGGAATCAACCCAAATGGAAAGCAATGGAAAGGAATGGAATGGAATCGAGTGGAATGGAATGGAATCAATCCGTATGGGATGGAATGCAACGGAGTGGAATCAACACGAAAGGAATGGAATGGAATGGAATGGAATGGAATGGTATGGAATGGAATGGGAAGGAATGGAATTAACCCGAATGGAATGGAATGGAATGGAGTGGAATGGAATGGAATGGAATGGAATCAACCCGAATTGAATGGAATTGATTGGAAGGGAATGGAAAGGAGTGGAATGGAGTGGAATCAACCCGAATGGAATGGAATGGAATGGAATGGAATGGAATGGAATGGAATGGAATTGAATGGAATGGGATGGAATGGAATTAACCCGAATGGAATGGAATGGAATGGAGTGGAATGGAATCAACCCGAATGAAATGGAATGGAATGGAATGGAATGCAATGGAATGGAATGGAATGGAATGGAATGGAATGGAATCAACCCGAATGGAATGGAATGGAATGGATTGGAATGGAATGGAAAGGAGTGGAATGGAATGGAATCAACACGAATGGAAGGGAATGGAATGGAATGGAATGGAATGGAATGGAATCAACCCGAATGGAATGGAATGGAATGGAATGGAATATAATAGAATACAATGGAAAGGAATGGAATCTACGCAAGTGGAAAGGAATGGAATGGAATGGAATCGAAAGGAATGCATTGCAGTGGAATGGAATGGAATGGAAAAAACCGAGGGCAATAAAATGGAATGGAATGGAATGGAATGGAATGGAATGGAATAAACTGGTATGGAATGATTTGGAATGGAATAGAATCAATCCATCTGTAATGGAATGGAATGGAATGGAGTGGAATGAAATAGAATCAACCCATCTGTAATGGAATGGAATGGAATGGAATGGAGTGGAATGGATTGGAATCAACCCGAGTGGAATGTAATGGAATGGTATGGAATTCAATGGAATGGAATTGAATCAACTGGAATGGAATGGAATAGAACGGAATGATAAGGAACGGAATGGAATCGACACGAGTGGAATGGAATGGAATGGAATGGAATGGAATGGAATGGAATAGAATGTATTGTAACGGAATGAAATGGAATGGAATGGAATGGATTGGAATGGAATCAACCAAAGTGGAATGGAATGGAATGGAACGGAATGGAATGGAATGGAATAGAATGGAATGGAATCAACCTAAGTTGAATGGAATGGAATTGAATAGAATCAACCTGAGTGGAATGAAAGAGAATGAATTGGAAGGGAATGCAATGGAGAGCAATAGAATGTAATGGAATGGAATGGAATCAACACTAATGGAATGGAAAGGAATAGAATGCAATGGAATGGAATGCAAATGAATGGAATGTAATGCAAAGGAATGGAATGGAATAGAATAGAATAAACCCGAATGGAATGGAATGGAATGGAATATAATAGAATAAACCCTAATGGAATGGAACGGAATGGAATGGAATGGGATGGAATCAACCATATTGGAAAGGAATGCAATGGAAAGGAACGGAATGGAATGCAATGGAATCAACCCGAGTGGAATGTAACGTAATGTAATATAATGGAATGAAATGGAAAGAACCAGAATGGAATTGACTGGAATGGTATGACATGAAATGGAATGGAAGCAACACGATTGGAATTGAATAGAATGGACTGGAATGCAATGGAATGGAATGGAAAGGAATGAAAGTAAGTGAAATGGAATGGAATGGAATGGAATGGAATGGAATGGAATGGAATGGAATGGAATGGAATAGGATGGAATTATCCCGATTGGAATGGAATGGATTGGAATAGAATTGTATGGAATGGAATGGAATGGAAAGGAATAGAATGGAATGGAACGGAATCAACAAGTGGGGAATGCAATGGAGTGGAATAGAGTAGAATTGAATGGAATGGAATAAAGTGGAATGGAATGGAATGGAAAGGAATGGAATGGAATGGAATGGAATGGAATGGAATGGAATGGAAGTGAATCAACCCGAGTGGAATGGAATGGAATGGACCGGAATGGAATGGAATGCAATGGAATGGAGTTAAGTGGAATGGAATGGAATAGAATGGAGTGGAATGGAATGGAATGGAATGGAACCAACACAAGTGGAATGGAATGGAATGGAAAGGAATGCAAAGGAAAAGAATGGAATCTTCCCGAGTGGAATGGAATGGAATGGAATTTAATCAAATGGCATGGATTGCAGTGGAATGGAATGGAATGGAAAAAATCAGAGTGGAATGTAAGGGAATGGATTGAAATGGAATGGAATGGAATGAAATGGAGTGGAATGGAATGGAATGGAATCAACTGGAATGGAATGAATTGCTATGGCATAGAATCAACCCGAGGGTAATGGTATGGAATGGAATGGAATGCAATGGAATAGAATGGAATCAACCCGAGTGGAATGTAATGGAATAGTATGGAATGCAATGGAATGCAATTGAATCAAGTGGAATGGAATGGAATGAAATGTAATGAAATGGAATGGAATGGAATCAACCCAAAAGTAATGGAATGGAATGGAATGGAATTGAACAGAATGGAATCAACCTGAGTGGAATGGGATGGAATGGAATTCAATGGAATGGAATGGAATGGAATGGATTGGAATGGAATCAACCCAAGTGGAATGGAATGGAATGGAGTGGAATGGAAAGGAATGGAATGGAATGGAATGGAATGGAATGGAATGGAATGGAATGGAATAGAATGGAATGAAATCAACCCGAGTGGAATAGAATGGAATGGAATGGATTGGAATAGAATCAACCGGTGTGGAATGAATGGGAAGGGAATGGAAGGGAATGAAATGGAGTGCAATGGAATGGAATGGAATGCAATGGAATCAACCCGATTGGAATGGAATGGAATGGAATTGAATGGAATGGAATGGAACGGAATGGAACGGAACAGAACGGAGTGGAATGGAATGGAATGGAATGGATTGGAATGGAATCCACTAGTGGAATTTAATGGAATGCAATGGAATGGAATGGAAAGGAATGGAATGAAAGTGAAAGGAATGGAATGGAATGGAATGGAATAAACCCAGGTGGAATGGAATGGGATGGAATGGAATGGAATGGAATGGAATTAACACGAATGGATTGGAATGGAATGGAACGGAATGGAAGGGAATGGAATGGAATGGAATGGAATGGAATCAACCCGAGTCGAATGGAATGGAATGGAATGGAATGGAATAGAAAGGAATGTAATGGAATCAACTGGAATGCAATGTATTGGAATGGAATAGAATCAACCAGAGTGTAATGGAATAGAATGGAAAGGAATGGAATGGAATGGAATGGAATGGAATTGAATGGAATGGAATCAACACGAGTGGAATGTAATGGAATAGTATGGAATGCAAAGGAATGGAATTGAATCAGCTGGAATGGAAGGGAATGGAATGGAACGGAATGAAATGGAATAGAATGGAATCAACCCGAGTGTAATGGAACGGAATGGAACGGAAAGGAACCGAACGGAACGGAATGGAACGGAATGGAATGGAATGGAATGGATTGGAATGGAATGGAATGGAATGGAATGGAATGGATGGCATTGCAATGGAATTGAATGGAATCAACCGAGTGGAATGTAATGGACTGGAATGAAATGCAATGCAATGTAATGGAAAGGAGTTGAATGGAATGGAATCAAGCCGTGGGAAAAGGAATGGAATGGAAAGGAAGGCTATGGATTGGAATGGAATATACCCGACTAGAATGGACTGGAGTAGAATTGAATGGAATGGAATAGAATGGAATGGAATGGAATGGAATGGAATGGAATGGAATGGAATGGAATGGAATGGAGTGGATTCAACACGAGTGGAATGGAATGCAGTGGAATGGAATGGAATGGAATCAACACGAGTGGAACGGAATTGAACGGAATGGAATGAAATGGAAAGGAATGGGATGCAATGGAATGAAATGGAATGGAATGAAATGTAATCAATCCGAGTGGAATGGCATGGAATGGTATCGAAATTAATGGAATGGATTGGAAGCCACCTGAGAGGATTTGAATGGAAAGAAATGGAATGGAAGGGAATAAAATGGAATGGAATGGAGTGGAGTAGAATGGAATCAACACGAGTGTAATGGAATCGAATGGAATGGAATGGAATGGAATGGAATGGAATGGAATGGAATGGAATGGAATGGAGTGGAATAGAATCAACCAGAGTACAATAGAATGGAATGGAAAGGAATGGAATGGAATGGAATGGAACCAACAACAGTGGAATGGAATGGAATGGAATGGAATGGAATGGAATCAACCCGAGTGGCATGGAAAGGAATGGCATGGAATGGAATTGAATGGAATGGAATGAACCAGAGGGGAATGGAATGGAATGAAATGGAATGGAATAGAATCAACCTAATTGGAATAAAAGGGAAAAGAATGGAATGGAATGGAGTGCAATGGAATGAAATGGAATGGAATGGAATCAACCCGAATGGAATGGAATGGGATGGAACGGAATGGAATTGAATGGAATGGAATGGAATGCAATGGAATAGAATCAACCCGAGTGTAATGGAGTGGAACGGAAAAGAATGGAATGAATGGAATGCAACCGCACGGAATGCAATGGAACGGAATGGAATGGAATGGAATGGAATGAAACTCAGTGGAATGGAATGCAATGAAAGAGAATGGAATGGAATGGAATGGAATGGAATGCAATGGAATGCAATGGAATGGATTGGAATCAACCCGAATGGAATGGAATGGAATGGAATGGAATGGAATAGAATGGAATGGAATGGAATGGAACAGAATGGAATGGCATCAATCTAAGTGGATTGGAATGGAATGGAATGGAATGGAATGGAGTGGAATGGAATGGAATCAACACGAATGGAATGGAATGGAATGGAATGGAATGGAATATAATGGAATGGAATGGAATCAACCCTCGTAGAATGGAATGCAATGGAATGGAATGGAGTGGAATGGAATCAACTCGAGTGGAACGTAATGTAATGTAATGGAGTGGAATGGAATGGAATAGAAAGGAATTAACCAGAATGGAATGGAATGGAATGGATTCGAATGGAATTTAATGGAATTGAATAGAATGGAATCAACAAGATTGGAATGGAATGGAGTGTAATGGAATGGAATGGAACTGAATCAACCCGAGTGGAATGGAATGGAATGAAATGGAAAGGAATGGCAAGAAAGTGAATAGAACGGAATCGACCCGAGTGGAATGGAATGGAATGGAATGGACTGGAAGGCAATGGAATAGAATGGAATGCAATGGAATGAAATGGAATGGAATGGAATCAACACGAATGGAATGATTTGGAATGGAATGGAAGGGAATGGAATAGAATTGAATGGAATCAACCCACGTAGAATGGAATGCAAAGGATTGGAATGGAATGGAATTGAATGGAATCAACCCGAGTGGAATGGAATGGAATGGTATAAAAATTAATGGAATGTATTGGAATGGAATGGAATGGAATCAACACGAGTGGAATGTAATTTAATGGAATGAAATGAAATGGAATGGGAAGAAATGGAATGGAATGGAATAGAATCAGCCAGAGTGGAATGGCATGGAATGGAATGGAATGGATTGGAATGGAATGATATCAACAACAGTGGAAAGGAATGGAATGGAATGGAATGGAATGGAATGGAATGGAATGGAATGGAATCAACCCGAGTGGAATGGAAACGAATGGCATGGAATGGAATTGAATGCAATGGAATCCACCAGAGTGGAATGAAATGGAATGGAATTGAATGGAATGGAATGGAAACGAATGGGTTGGAATGGAATCAACACGAGTGGAATGGAATGAAATGGAATGGAATGGAATAGAATGGAATGGGATGGAATGGAATGGAATGGAATGGAAGGAAATGTAATTGAATGCAATAGAATGGAATGGAATCAACAGGAATGGAATGGAATGGAATGGAATCAACCCAAGTGGAATGGAATGGAACGGAATAGAATGGAATGGAATGGAATGGAATACAATGGAATGGAAAAGAATGGAATGCAATGTAATGGAATCGAAACGAAAGGAATCAACCCGAATGGAATGGAATGGAATGGAATGGAATGGAACGGAATGGAATTGAAAGGAATGGAATGGAATGGATTGGACTGGAATGGAATGGAATCAACCCGAATTAAATGCAATGGAATGTATTGGAATCAAACCGAGTGGAAAGGAATGGAATGGAACGGAATGGAATGAAATGGAATGGAATGGAATGGTTTGGAATGGAATGGAAACAACAAGAGTGTAATGTAATGGAATGGAACGGACTGGAATCTACCGGAGTGGAATGGAATGGAATGGAAAGGAATGGAATGGAACTGAATGGAATCAACCCCACACGAATTGGATTGAATGGAATGGAATCAACTCAAGTGGAATGGAATATAATGGAATGGAATGGAATGGAATGGAATGGAATGCAATGAAATGGGATGGAATGGAATGGAAGGAATCCGAAAGGAAGGTAACGGATTGGAATTGAATAGAATGGAATGGAATGGAATGGAATGGAATCAAGTCGAATGAAATGGAATGGATAGGATTGGAATAAATCCGAGTGGAATGGAATGGAATGGAATGGAATGCAATGGAATGGAATGGAATGGAATGGAGAGCAATGGAATGGAATGCAATAGAATAAAATGGCTTGGAATTGAATGGAATCAACCATAGTGCAATGGAATGGAATGGAATGGAATAGAATAGAATCAACCGGAGTGGAATGGAATGGAATGGAATGGAATGGAATGGAATGGAATGCAATGAACCCGAATTTAAAGCAATGGAATGGAATGGAATGGAATGGAATGGAATGGAATGGAATGGAATGGAATGGAATGGAATGGAATGGAATCAACCCGAATGGAATGGAATGGAATGGAATGGAATGGAATGGAATGGAATAGAATGGAATGGAATGGAATGGAATGGAATGGAATGGAATAGAATGGAATGGAATGGAATAGAGCGGAATGGAATGGAATGCAATAGAAAGCAATAGTTTAGAATGGAATGGAATCAACCAGAGTGTAATGGAATGGAATGGAATGGAATGGAATAAACCGGAGTGGAATGGAATGGAATGGAATGGAATGCAATCAACCCGAATGGAATGGAATAGAATGGAATGGAATGGAATCAACCCGAATGAAGTGGAATGGAATTGAATGGAATCGAATGGAATGGCATCAACTGGAATGGAATGGAATTGAATGGAATGGAATGGAATGCAATCAACCCGAATGGAATGGAATGGAATGGAATGGAATTGATAGGAATGCAATGGAATGGGATGGAATGGAATCAACACGAGAGGAATGTAATGGAATATACAAGAATGGAATTGAATGGAATGGAATGAAGTGGAATGGAATGGAATGCAATTGAATGGAATGGAATGAAATAAACACGAGAGGAATGTAATGGAATGGAGAAGAATGGAATGTAATGGAATAAAGTGGAATGGAATGGAATGGAATGCAATGGAATCAACTCGAGTGGAATGGAATGGAATGGAATGGAAAGGCATGGAATCAACTGGAAGTGAATGCAATGTAAGGGAATGGAATGCAATGAAATCAACACGATTGGAATGGAATGCAATGGCCTGGAAAGGAATGAAATGCAAAGGAATGGAATTAAGTGGAATGGAATGGAAAGGAATGGAATGGAATGGAATGGAGTGGAATGGAATGGAATCAACCCGAGTGGAATGGAATGGAATGGAATTGAATGGAACAGAATGCAATGGAAAGGAATGGAATCTACGCGAGTGGAAAGGAATGGAATGGAATGGAATCGAATGGAATGGATTGCAGTGGAATGGAATGGAATGGAAAAAACCCGAGTGCAATAAAATGGAATGGAATGGAATCGAATGGAATGGAATGGAAAGGAATGGAATGGAATGGAATGGAATCAACCGGTATGGAATGAATTGAAATGGAATAGAATCAACCCGTGTGTAAAGGAATGGAATGGAATGGAATGGAATGGAGTGGAATGGATTGGAATCAACCCGAGCGGAATGTAATGGAATGGTATGGAAATCAATGGAAAGGAATTGAATCAACAGGAATGGAATGGAATAGAATGGAATGAAAAGGAACGGAATGAAATCGACCCGAATGGAATGGAATGGAATGGAATGGAATGGAATGCAATGGAATGTATTGTAATGGAATGGAATGGAATGGAATGGAATGGAATGGAATGGAATGGAATGGAATGGAATGGAATAGAATGGAATGGAATCAACCCAAGTTGAATGGAATGGAATGGAATAGAATCAACCTGAGTGGATTGAAAGGGAATGAAATAGAAGAGAATGCAATGGATTGCAATGGAATGGAATGGAATGGAATGGAATCAACCCGAATGGAATGGAAAGGAATGGAATGCACTGGAATGTAATGCAAATGAATGGAATGTAATGGAAAGGAATGGAATGGAATAGAATAGAATAAACCCGAGTGGAACGGAATGGAATGGAATGGCATGGGATGGAATCAACCTTATTGGAAAGGAATGCAATGGAAAGGAACGGAATGGAATGGAATGGAATCACCCCGAGTGGAATGTAACAGAATGTAAAATAATGGAATGAAATGGAAAGAACCACAATGGAATCGAATAGAATAGTATGAAATGGAATGGAATGGAATCAACACGATTGCAATTGAATAGAATGGACTGGAATGCAATGCAATGGAATGGAATGAAAGTAAGTGGAATAGAATGGAATAGAATGGAATGGAATAGAATGGAATCATCGCGATTGGAATGGAATGAATTGGAATAGAATGGTATGGAATGGAATGGAATGGAAAGGAATAGAATGGAATGGAATGTAATCAACAAGTGGGGAATGCAATGGAGTGGAGTAGAATGGAATTGAATGGAATGGAATAAAGTGGAATGCAATGGAATGGAGTGGAATGGAACGGAATGGAATGGAATGGAATGGAATGGAAGTGAATCAACCCGAGTGGAATGGAATGGAATGGCCCGGAATGGAATGGAATGCAATGGAATGGAATTAAGTGGAAGGGAATGGAATGGAATGAAGTGGAATGGAATGGAATGGAACCAACACGAGTGGAATGAAATGGAATGGAATGGAATGGAATGGAATGGAATGGAATGAAATAGAATGGAATGGCATGAAATCAACCCTAGAGGAAAGGAATGCAATGGAATGGAACGGAATGTAATGGAATGGAATCAAACTGAGGGAAATGCAATGGAATGAAATATAATGGAATGGAATGGAACGAACTAGAATGAAATCGAATGGAATGTCATGGAATGGAATGAAATGGAATGGAATGCTATCAACACGATTGGAATTGAATGGAATGGACTGGAAAGGAATGGAAAGGAATGGAATGAAATTAAGTGGAATGGAATGGAATGGAATGGAATAGGATGGAATCATCACGATTGGAATGGAATGGATAGGAATAGAATGTTGTGGAATGAAATGGAATGGAATGGAATGGAATCAACACGATGGGCATGCAATGGAATGGAATAGAATGGAATGGATTAAAGTGGAATGGAATGAAATGGAATGGAATGGAATGGAATGGAATGAAATGGAATTGAATCAACCAGAGTGGAATGGATTGGAAGGGCCTGGAATGGAATGGGAAGCAAGGGAATGGAATTAAGTGGAATGGAATAGAATGGAATGGAATGGAATGAAACGGAATCAACCCGAGTGGAATGGAATGCAATGGAATGGAAAAGAATGCAATGGAAAGGAATGGAATCTACACGAGTGGAATGGAATGGAATTGAATGGAATGGATTGCAGTGGAATGGAATGGATTGGAAAAAATCCGAGTAGAATGTAATGCAATGGAATGGAATGGAATGGAAGGGAATGGAATGGAATCACCTGGAGTTTAATGAATTGCAATGGAATGGAATCACCCCGAGGGTAATGATATGGAATGGAATGGAATGCAATGGAATGGAATGGAATCAACCCGAGTGGAATGTAATGGAATGTTATGGAATGCAATTCAATCAACTGGAATTGAATGGAAAGGAATGGAATGAAATGGAATGGAATGGACTGGAATGGATTGGAATGGAATCAACACAAGTGGAATTGAATGGAATGGAGTGGAATGGAAAGGAATGGAATTGAATGAAATGGAATGGAATGGAATGGAATAAACCCGAGTGGAATGGAATGGAATGGAATGGACTAGAATCAACTTGTGTGCAATGAAAGGGGATGGAATGCAAAGGAATGCAAAGGAGAGCAATGGAATGGAATGGAAGTCAACGTAAGCAACCCGAATGGAATGGAAATTAATTGAATGGAATGGAAGGAAATGTAACCAATGCGAATGGAATGGAAACGAATGTAATGGAATGGAAAGGAATGGAATGCAATGAAATGGAATGGAAAGGAAAGGAATGGAATGGAATGGATCAAACCTTGGTGGAATGGAATGGAATGGAATGGAATGGAATGGAATAGAATGGAATGGAATGGAATAGAGCGGAATGGAATGGAATGCAATAGAAAGCAATAGTTTAGAATGGAATGGAATCAACCAGAGTGTAATGGAATGGAATGGAATGGAATGGAATAAACCGGAGTGGAATGGAATGGAATGGAATGGAATGCAATCAACCCGAATGGAAAGCAATGTAATGTAATGGAATGGAATGGAATGGAATGGAATGGAATCAACCCGAATGGAATGGAATGGAATGGAATGGAATGGAATCAACCCAAACGGATTGGAATTTAATGGAATGGAATGGAATGGAATGGAATCAACACGAACGGAATCGAATGGAATGGAATGGAATGGAATGGAATGGAATGGAATGGAATCAACCCGAATGAAGTGGAATGGAATTGAATGGAATCGAATGGAATGGCATCAACCGGAATGGAATGGAATTGAATGGAATGGAATGGAATGCAATCAACCCGAATGGAATGGAATAGAATGGAATGGAATGGAATCAACCCGAATGAAGTGGAATGGAATTGAATGGAATCGAATGGAATGGCATCAACTGGAATGGAATGGAATTGAATGGAATGGAATGGAATGCAATCAACCCGAATGGAATGGAATGGAATGGAATGGAATGGAATTGATAGGAATGCAATGGAATGGGATGGAATGGAATCAACACGAGAGGAATGTAATGGAATATACAAGAATGGAATTGAATGGAATGGAATGAAGTGGAATGGAATGGAATGCAATTGAATGGAATGGAATGAAATAAACACGAGAGGAATGTAATGGAATGGAGAAGAATGGAATGTAATGGAATAAAGTGGAATGGAATGGAATGGAATGCAATGGAATCAACTCGAGTGGAATGGAATGGAATGGAATGGAAAGGCATGGAATCAACTGGAAGTGAATGCAATGTAAGGGAATGGAATGCAATGAAATCAACACGATTGGAATGGAATGCAATGGCCTGGAAAGGAATGAAATACAAAGGAATGGAATTAAGTGGAATGGAATGGAAAGGAATGGAATGGAATGGAATGGAGTGGAATGGAATGGAATCAACCCGAGTGGAATGGAATGGAATGGAATGGAATGGAATGGAACAGAATGCAATGGAAAGGAATGGAATCTACGCGAGTGGAAAGGAATGGAATGGAATGGAATCGAATGGAATGGATTGCAGTGGAATGGAATGGAATGGAAAAAACCCGAGTGCAATAAAATGGAATGGAATGGAATCGAATGGAATGGAATGGAAAGGAATGGAATGGAATGGAATGGAATCAGCCGGTATGGAATGAATTGAAATGGAATAGAATCAACCCGTGTGTAATGGAATGGAATGGAATGGAATGGAATGGAGTGGAATGGATTGGAATCAACCCGAGCGGAATGTAATGGAATGGTATGGAAATCAATGGAAAGGAATTGAATCAACAGGAATGGAATGGAATAGAATGGAATGAAAAGGAACGGAATGAAATCGACCCGAATGGAATGGAATGGAATGCAATGGAATGTATTGTAATGGAATGGAATGGAATGGAATGGAATGGAATGGAATGGAATGGATTGGAATGGAATCAAGCTAACTGGAATGCAATGGAATGGAATGGAATAGAATGGAATGGAATCAACCCAAGTTGAATGGAATGGAATGGAATAGAATCAACCTGAGTGGATTGAAAGGGAATGAAATAGAAGAGAATGCAATGGATTGCAATGGAATGGAATGGAATGGAATGGAATCAACCCGAATGGAATGGAAAGGAATGGAATGCATTGGAATGTAATGCAAATGAATGGAATGTAATGGAAAGGAATGGAATGGAATAGAATAGAATGAACCCGAGTGGAACGGAATGGAATGGAATGGCATGGGATGGAATCAACCTTATTGGAAAGGAATGCAATGGAAAGGAACGGAATGGAATGGAATGGAATCACCCCGAGTGGAATGTAACAGAATGTAAAATAATGGAATGAAATGGAAAGAACCACAATGGAATCGAATAGAATAGTATGAAATGGAATGGAATGGAATCAACACGATTGCAATTGAATAGAATGGACTGGAATGCAATGCAATGGAATGGAATGAAAGTAAGTGGAATAGAATGGAATAGAATGGAATGGAATAGAATGGAATCATCGCGATTGGAATGGAATGAATTGGAATAGAATGGTATGGAATGGAATGGAATGGAAAGGAATAGAATGGAATGGAATGTAATCAACAAGTGGGGAATGCAATGGAGTGGAGTAGAATGGAATTGAATGGAATGGAATAAAGTGGAATGCAATGGAATGGAGTGGAATGGAACGGAATGGAATGGAATGGAATGGAATGGAAGTGAATCAACCCGAGTGGAATGGAATGGAATGGCCCGGAATGGAATGGAATGCAATGGAATGGAATTAAGTGGAAGGGAATGGAATGGAATGAAGTGGAATGGAATGGAATGGAACCAACACGAGTGGAATGAAATGGAATGGAATGGAATGGAATGGAATGGAATGGAATGGAATGAAATAGAATGGAATGGCATGAAATCAACCCTAGAGGAAAGGAATGCAATGGAATGGAACGGAATGTAATGGAATGGAATCAAACTGAGGGAAATGCAATGGAATGAAATATAATGGAATGGAATGGAACGAACTAGAATGAAATCGAATGGAATGTCATGGAATGGAATGAAATGGAATGGAATGCTATCAACACGATTGGAATTGAATGGAATGGACTGGAAAGGAATGGAAAGGAATGGAATGAAATTAAGTGGAATGGAATGGAATGGAATGGAATAGGATGGAATCATCACGATTGGAATGGAATGGATAGGAATAGAATGTTGTGGAATGAAATGGAATGGAATGGAATGGAATCAACACGATGGGCATGCAATGGAATGGAATAGAATGGAATGGATTAAAGTGGAATGGAATGGAATGGAATGGAATGAAATGGAATTGAATCAACCAGAGTGGAATGGATTGGAAGGGCCTGGAATGGAATGGGAAGCAAGGGAATGGAATTAAGTGGAATGGAATAGAATGGAATGGAATGGAATGAAACGGAATCAACCCGAGTGGAATGGAATGCAATGGAATGGAAAAGAATGCAATGGAAAGGAATGGAATCTACACGAGTGGAATGGAATGGAATTGAATGGAATGGATTGCAGTGGAATGGAATGGATTGGAAAAAATCCGAGTAGAATGTAATGCAATGGAATGGAATGGAATGGAAGGGAATGGAATGGAATCACCTGGAGTTTAATGAATTGCAATGGAATGGAATCACCCCGAGGGTAATGATATGGAATGGAATGGAATGCAATGGAATGGAATGGAATCAACCCGAGTGGAATGTAATGGAATGTTATGGAATGCAATTCAATCAACTGGAATTGAATGGAAAGGAATGGAATGAAATGGAATGGAATGGACTGGAATGGATTGGAATGGAATCAACACAAGTGGAATTGAATGGAATGGAGTGGAATGGAAAGGAATGGAATTGAATGAAATGGAATGGAATGGAATGGAATAAACCCGAGTGGAATGGAATGGAATGGAATGGACTAGAATCAACTTGTGTGCAATGAAAGGGGATGGAATGCAAAGGAATGCAAAGGAGAGCAATGGAATGGAATGGAAGTCAACGTAAGCAACCCGAATGGAATGGAAATTAATTGAATGGAATGGAAGGAAATGTAATCAATGCGAATGGAATGGAAACGAATGTAATGGAATGGAAAGGAATGGAATGCAATGAAATGGAATGGAAAGGAAAGGAATGGAATGGAATGGAATGGATCAAACCTTGGTGGAATGGAATGGAATGGAATGGAATGGAATGGAATAGAATGGAATGGAATGGAATAGAGCGGAATGGAATGGAATGCAATAGAAAGCAATAGTTTAGAATGGAATGGAATCAACCAGAGTGTAATGGAATGGAATGGAATGGAATGGAATAAACCGGAGTGGAATGGAATGGAATGGAATGGAATGCAATCAACCCGAATGGAAAGCAATGTAATGTAATGGAATGGAATGGAATGGAATGGAATGGAATCAACCCGAATGGAATGGAATGGAATGGAATGGAATGGAATGGAATGGAATCAACCCAAACGGATTGGAATTTAATGGAATGGAATGGAATGGAATGGAATCAACACGAACGGAATCGAATGGAATGGAATGGAATGGAATGGAATGGAATGGAATCAACCCGAATGAAGTGGAATGGAATTGAATGGAATCGAATGGAATGGCATCAACCGGAATGGAATGGAATTGAATGGAATGGAATGGAATGCAATCAACCCGAATGGAATGGAATAGAATGGAATGGAATGGAATCAACCCGAATGAAGTGGAATGGAATTGAATGGAATCGAATGGAATGGCATCAACTGGAATGGAATGGAATTGAATGGAATGGAATGGAATGCAATCAACCCGAATGGAATGGAATGGAATGGAATGGAATGGAATTGATAGGAATGCAATGGAATGGGATGGAATGGAATCAACACGAGAGGAATGTAATGGAATATACAAGAATGGAATTGAATGGAATGGAATGAAGTGGAATGGAATGGAATGCAATTGAATGGAATGGAATGAAATAAACACGAGAGGAATGTAATGGAATGGAGAAGAATGGAATGTAATGGAATAAAGTGGAATGGAATGGAATGGAATGCAATGGAATCAACTCGAGTGGAATGGAATGGAATGGAATGGAAAGGCATGGAATCAACTGGAAGTGAATGCAATGTAAGGGAATGGAATGCAATGAAATCAACACGATTGGAATGGAATGCAATGGCCTGGAAAGGAATGAAATACAAAGGAATGGAATTAAGTGGAATGGAATGGAAAGGAATGGAATGGAATGGAATGGAGTGGAATGGAATGGAATCAACCCGAGTGGAATGGAATGGAATGGAATGGAATGGAATGGAACAGAATGCAATGGAAAGGAATGGAATCTACGCGAGTGGAAAGGAATGGAATGGAATGGAATCGAATGGAATGGATTGCAGTGGAATGGAATGGAATGGAAAAAACCCGAGTGCAATAAAATGGAATGGAATGGAATCGAATGGAATGGAATGGAAAGGAATGGAATGGAATGGAATGGAATCAGCCGGTATGGAATGAATTGAAATGGAATAGAATCAACCCGTGTGTAATGGAATGGAATGGAATGGAATGGAGTGGAATGGATTGGAATCAACCCGAGCGGAATGTAATGGAATGGTATGGAAATCAATGGAAAGGAATTGAATCAACAGGAATGGAATGGAATAGAATGGAATGAAAAGGAACGGAATGAAATCGACCCGAATGGAATGGAATGGAATGCAATGGAATGTATTGTAATGGAATGGAATGGAATGGAATGGAATGGAATGGAATGGAATGGATTGGAATGGAATCAAGCTAACTGGAATGCAATGGAATGGAATGGAATAGAATGGAATGGAATCAACCCAAGTTGAATGGAATGGAATGGAATAGAATCAACCTGAGTGGATTGAAAGGGAATGAAATAGAAGAGAATGCAATGGATTGCAATGGAATGGAATGGAATGGAATGGAATCAACCCGAATGGAATGGAAAGGAATGGAATGCATTGGAATGTAATGCAAATGAATGGAATGTAATGGAAAGGAATGGAATGGAATAGAATAGAATGAACCCGAGTGGAACGGAATGGAATGGAATGGCATGGGATGGAATCAACCTTATTGGAAAGGAATGCAATGGAAAGGAACGGAATGGAATGGAATGGAATCACCCCGAGTGGAATGTAACAGAATGTAAAATAATGGAATGAAATGGAAAGAACCACAATGGAATCGAATAGAATAGTATGAAATGGAATGGAATGGAATCAACACGATTGCAATTGAATAGAATGGACTGGAATGCAATGCAATGGAATGGAATGAAAGTAAGTGGAATAGAATGGAATAGAATGGAATGGAATAGAATGGAATCATCGCGATTGGAATGGAATGAATTGGAATAGAATGGTATGGAATGGAATGGAATGGAAAGGAATAGAATGGAATGGAATGTAATCAACAAGTGGGGAATGCAATGGAGTGGAGTAGAATGGAATTGAATGGAATGGAATAAAGTGGAATGCAATGGAATGGAGTGGAATGGAACGGAATGGAATGGAATGGAATGGAATGGAAGTGAATCAACCCGAGTGGAATGGAATGGAATGGCCCGGAATGGAATGGAATGCAATGGAATGGAATTAAGTGGAAGGGAATGGAATGGAATGAAGTGGAATGGAATGGAATGGAACCAACACGAGTGGAATGAAATGGAATGGAATGGAATGGAATGGAATGGAATGGAATGAAATAGAATGGAATGGCATGAAATCAACCCTAGAGGAAAGGAATGCAATGGAATGGAACGGAATGTAATGGAATGGAATCAAACTGAGGGAAATGCAATGGAATGAAATATAATGGAATGGAATGGAACGAACTAGAATGAAATCGAATGGAATGTCATGGAATGGAATGAAATGGAATGGAATGCTATCAACACGATTGGAATTGAATGGAATGGACTGGAAAGGAATGGAAAGGAATGGAATGAAATTAAGTGGAATGGAATGGAATGGAATGGAATAGGATGGAATCATCACGATTGGAATGGAATGGATAGGAATAGAATGTTGTGGAATGAAATGGAATGGAATGGAATGGAATCAACACGATGGGCATGCAATGGAATGGAATAGAATGGAATGGATTAAAGTGGAATGGAATGAAATGGAATGGAATGGAATGGAATGGAATGAAATGGAATTGAATCAACCAGAGTGGAATGGATTGGAAGGGCCTGGAATGGAATGGGAAGCAAGGGAATGGAATTAAGTGGAATGGAATAGAATGGAATGGAATGGAATGAAACGGAATCAACCCGAGTGGAATGGAATGCAATGGAATGGAAAAGAATGCAATGGAAAGGAATGGAATCTACACGAGTGGAATGGAATGGAATTGAATGGAATGGATTGCAGTGGAATGGAATGGATTGGAAAAAATCCGAGTAGAATGTAATGCAATGGAATGGAATGGAATGGAAGGGAATGGAATGGAATCACCTGGAGTTTAATGAATTGCAATGGAATGGAATCACCCCGAGGGTAATGATATGGAATGGAATGGAATGCAATGGAATGGAATGGAATCAACCCGAGTGGAATGTAATGGAATGTTATGGAATGCAATTCAATCAACTGGAATTGAATGGAAAGGAATGGAATGAAATGGAATGGAATGGACTGGAATGGATTGGAATGGAATCAACACAAGTGGAATTGAATGGAATGGAGTGGAATGGAAAGGAATGGAATTGAATGAAATGGAATGGAATGGAATGGAATAAACCCGAGTGGAATGGAATGGAATGGAATGGACTAGAATCAACTTGTGTGCAATGAAAGGGGATGGAATGCAAAGGAATGCAAAGGAGAGCAATGGAATGGAATGGAAGTCAACGTAAGCAACCCGAATGGAATGGAAATTAATTGAATGGAATGGAAGGAAATGTAATCAATGCGAATGGAATGGAAACGAATGTAATGGAATGGAAAGGAATGGAATGCAATGAAATGGAATGGAAAGGAAAGGAATGGAATGGAATGGAATGGATCAAACCTTGGTGGAATGGAATGGAATGGAATGGAATGGAATGGAATAGAATGGAATGGAATGGAATGGAATAGAGCGGAATGGAATGGAATGCAATAGAAAGCAATAGTTTAGAATGGAATGGAATCAACCAGAGTGTAATGGAATGGAATGGAATGGAATGGAATAAACCGGAGTGGAATGGAATGGAATGGAATGGAATGCAATCAACCCGAATGGAAAGCAATGTAATGGAATGGAATGGAATGGAATGGAATGGAATGGAATCAACCCGAATGGAATGGAATGGAATGGAATGGAATGGAATGGAATGGAATCAACCCAAACGGATTGGAATTTAATGGAATGGAATGGAATGGAATGGAATCAACACGAACGGAATGGAATGGAATGGAATGGAATCAACCCGAATGAAGTGGAATGGAATTGAATGGAATCGAATGGAATGGCATCAACCGGAATGGAATGGAATTGAATGGAATGGAATGGAATGCAATCAACCCGAATGGAATGGAATAGAATGGAATGGAATGGAATCAACCCGAATGAAGTGGAATGGAATTGAATGGAATCGAATGGAATGGCATCAACTGGAATGGAATGGAATTGAATGGAATGGAATGGAATGCAATCAACCCGAATGGAATGGAATGGAATGGAATGGAATGGAATTGATAGGAATGCAATGGAATGGGATGGAATGGAATCAACACGAGAGGAATGTAATGGAATATACAAGAATGGAATTGAATGGAATGGAATGAAGTGGAATGGAATGGAATGCAATTGAATGGAATGGAATGAAATAAACACGAGAGGAATGTAATGGAATGGAGAAGAATGGAATGTAATGGAATAAAGTGGAATGGAATGGAATGGAATGCAATGGAATCAACTCGAGTGGAATGGAATGGAATGGAATGGAAAGGCATGGAATCAACTGGAAGTGAATGCAATGTAAGGGAATGGAATGCAATGAAATCAACACGATTGGAATGGAATGCAATGGCCTGGAAAGGAATGAAATGCAAAGGAATGGAATTAAGTGGAATGGAATGGAAAGGAATGGAATGGAATGGAATGGAGTGGAATGGAATGGAATCAACCCGAGTGGAATGGAATGGAATGGAATGGAATGGAACAGAATGCAATGGAAAGGAATGGAATCTACGCGAGTGGAAAGGAATGGAATGGAATGGAATCGAATGGAATGGATTGCAGTGGAATGGAATGGAATGGAAAAAACCCGAGTGCAATAAAATGGAATGGAATGGAATCGAATGGAATGGAATGGAAAGGAATGGAATGGAATGGAATGGAATCAACCGGTATGGAATGAATTGAAATGGAATAGAATCAACCCGTGTGTAATGGAATGGAATGGAATGGAATGGAATGGAGTGGAATGGATTGGAATCAACCCGAGCGGAATGTAATGGAATGGTATGGAAATCAATGGAAAGGAATTGAATCAACAGGAATGGAATGGAATAGAATGGAATGAAAAGGAACGGAATGAAATCGACCCGAATGGAATGGAATGGAATGGAATGGAATGGAATGGAATGCAATGGAATGTATTGTAATGGAATGGAATGGAATGGAATGGAATGGAATGGAATGGAATGGATTGGAATGGAATCAAGCTAACTGGAATGCAATGGAATGGAATGGAATGGAATGGAATAGAATGGAATGGAATCAACCCAAGTTGAATGGAATGGAATGGAATAGAATCAACCTGAGTGGATTGAAAGGGAATGAAATAGAAGAGAATGCAATGGATTGCAATGGAATGGAATGGAATGGAATGGAATCAACCCGAATGGAATGGAAAGGAATGGAATGCACTGGAATGTAATGCAAATGAATGGAATGTAATGGAAAGGAATGGAATGGAATAGAATAGAATAAACCCGAGTGGAACGGAATGGAATGGAATGGCATGGGATGGAATCAACCTTATTGGAAAGGAATGCAATGGAAAGGAACGGAATGGAATGGAATGGAATCACCCCGAGTGGAATGTAACGGAATGTAAAATAATGGAATGAAATGGAAAGAACCACAATGGAATCGAATAGAATAGTATGAAATGGAATGGAATGGAATCAACACGATTGCAATTGAATAGAATGGACTGGAATGCAATGCAATGGAATGGAATGAAAGTAAGTGGAATAGAATGGAATAGAATGGAATGGAATAGAATGGAATCATCGCGATTGGAATGGACTGAATTGGAATAGAATGGTATGGAATGGAATGGAATGGAAAGGAATAGAATGGAATGGAATGTAATCAACAAGTAGGGAATGCAATGGAGTGGAGTAGAATGGAATTGAATGGAATGGAATAAAGTGGAATGCAATGGAATGGAGTGGAATGGAATGGAATGGAATGGAATGGAATGGAAGTGAATCAACCCGAGTGGAATGGAATGGAATGGCCCGGAATGGAATGGAATGCAATGGAATGGAATTAAGTGGAAGGGAATGGAATGGAATGAAGTGGAATGGAATGGAATGGAACCAACACGAGTGGAATGAAATGGAATGGAATGGAATGGAATGGAATGGAATGGAATGAAATAGAATGGAATGGCATGAAATCAACCCTAGAGGAAAGGAATGCAATGGAATGGAACGGAATGTAATGGAATGGAATCAAACTGAGGGAAATGCAATGGAATGAAATATAATGGAATGGAATGGAACGAACTAGAATGAAATCGAATGGAATGTCATGGAATGGAATGAAATGGAATGGAATGCTATCAACACGATTGGAATTGAATGGAATGGAATGGAAAGGAATGGAAAGGAATGGAATGAAATTAAGTGGAATGGAATGGAATGGAATGGAATAGGATGGAATCATCACGATTGGAATGGAATGGATAGGAATAGAATGTTGTGGAATGAAATGGAATGGAATGGAATGGAATCAACACGATGGGCATGCAATGGAATGGAATAGAATGGAATGGATTAAAGTGGAATGGAATGAAATGGAATGGAGTGGAATGGAATGGAATCAACCCGAGTGGAATGGAATGGAATGGAATGGAATGGAACAGAATGCAATGGAAAGGAATGGAATCTACGCGAGTGGAAAGGAATGGAATGGAATGGAATCGAATGGAATGGATTGCAGTGGAATGGAATGGAATGGAAAAAACCCGAGTGCAATAAAATGGAATGGAATGGAATCGAATGGAATGGAATGGAAAGGAATGGAATGTAATGGAATGGAATCAACCGGTATGGAATGAATTGAAATGGAATAGAATCAACCCGTGTGTAATGGAATGGAATGGAATGGAGTGGAATGGATTGGAATCAACCCGAGCGGATTGTAATGGAATGGTATGGAAATCAATGGAAAGGAATTGAATCAACAGGAATGGAATGGAATAGAATGGAATGAAAAGGAACGGAATGAAATCGACCCGAATGGAATGGAATGGAATGGAATGGAATGGAATGGAATGCAATGGAATGTATTGGAATGGAATGGAATGGAATGGAATGGAATGGAATGGAATGGAATGGATTGGAATGGAATCAAGCTAACTGGAATGCAATGGAATGGAATGGAATAGAATGGAATGGAATCAACCCAAGTTGAATGGAATGGAATGGAATAGAATCAACCTGAGTGGATTGAAAGGGAATGAAATAGAAGAGAATGCAATGGATTGCAATGGAATGGAATGGAATGGAATGGAATCAACCCGAATGGAATGGAAAGGAATGGAATGCACTGGAATGTAATGCAAATGAATGGAATGTAATGGAAAGGAATGGAATGGAATAGAATAGAATAAACCCGAGTGGAACGGAATGGAATGGAATGGCATGGGATGGAATCAACCTTATTGGAAAGGAATGCAATGGAAAGGAACGGAATGGAATGGAATGGAATCACCCCGAGTGGAATGTAACAGAATGTAAAATAATGGAATGAAATGGAAAGAACCACAATGGAATCGAATAGAATAGTATGAAATGGAATGGAATGGAATCAACACGATTGCAATTGAATAGAATGGACTGGAATGCAATGCAATGGAATGGAATGAAAGTAAGTGGAATAGAATGGAATAGAATGGAATGGAATAGAATGGAATCATCGCGATTGGAATGGAATGAATTGGAATAGAATGGTATGGAATGGAATGGAATGGAAAGGAATAGAATGGAATGGAATGTAATCAACAAGTGGGGAATGCAATGGAGTGGAGTAGAATGGAATTGAATGGAATGGAATAAAGTGGAATGCAATGGAATGGAGTGGAATGGAACGGAATGGAATGGAATGGAATGGAATGGAAGTGAATCAACCCGAGTGGAATGGAATGGAATGGCCCGGAATGGAATGGAATGCAATGGAATGGAATTAAGTGGAAGGGAATGGAATGGAATGAAGTGGAATGGAATGGAATGGAACCAACACGAGTGGAATGAAATGGAATGGAATGGAATGGAATGGAATGAAATAGAATGGAATGGAATGAAATCAACCCTAGAGGAAAGGAATGCAATGGAATGGAACGGAATGTAATGGAATGGAATCAAACTGAGGGAAATGCAATGGAATGAAATATAATGGAATGGAATGGAACGAACTAGAATGAAATCGAATGGAATGTCATGGAATGGAATGAAATGGAATGGAATGCTATCAACACGATTGGAATTGAATGGAATGGACTGGAAAGGAATGGAAAGGAATGGAATGAAATTAAGTGGAATGGAATGGAATGGAATGGAATAGGATGGAATCATCACGATTGGAATGGAATGGATAGGAATAGAATGTTGTGGAATGAAATGGAATGGAATGGAATGGAATCAACACGATGGGCATGCAATGGAATGGAATAGAATGGAATGGATTAAAGTGGAATGGAATGAAATGGAATGGAATGGAATGAAATGGAATTGAATCAACCAGAGTGGAATGGATTGGAAGGGCCTGGAATGGAATGGGAAGCAAGGGAATGGAATTAAGTGGAATGGAATAGAATGGAATGGAATGGAATGAAACGGAATCAACCCGAGTGGAATGGAATGCAATGGAATGGAAAAGAATGCAATGGAAAGGAATGGAATCTACACGAGTGGAATGGAATGGAATTGAATGGAATGGATTGCAGTGGAATGGAATGGATTGGAAAAAATCCGAGTAGAATGTAATGCAATGGAATGGAATGGAATGGAAGGGAATGGAATGGAATCACCTGGAGTTTAATGAATTGCAATGGAATGGAATCACCCCGAGGGTAATGATATGGAATGGAATGGAATGCAATGGAATGGAATGGAATCAACCCGAGTGGAATGTAATGGAATGTTATGGAATGCAATTCAATCAACTGGAATTGAATGGAAAGGAATGGAATGAAATGGAATGGAATGGACTGGAATGGATTGGAATGGAATCAACACAAGTGGAATTGAATGGAATGGAGTGGAATGGAAAGGAATGGAATTGAATGAAATGGAATGGAATGGAATGGAATAAACCCGAGTGGAATGGAATGGAATGGAATGGACTAGAATCAACTTGTGTGCAATGAAAGGGGATGGAATGCAAAGGAATGCAAAGGAGAGCAATGGAATGGAATGGAAGTCAACGTAAGCAACCCGAATGGAATGGAAATTAATTGAATGGAATGGAAGGAAATGTAATCAATGCGAATGGAATGGAAACGAATGTAATGGAATGGAAAGGAATGGAATGCAATGAAATGGAATGGAAAGGAAAGGAATGGAATGGAATGGAATGGAATGGATCAAACCTTGGTGGAATGGAATGGAATGGAATGGAATGGAATGGAATGGAATAGAATGGAATGGAATGGAATAGAGCGGAATGGAATGGAATGCAATAGAAAGCAATAGTTTAGAATGGAATGGAATCAACCAGAGTGTAATGGAATGGAATGGAATGGAATGGAATAAACCGGAGTGGAATGGAATGGAATGGAATGGAATGCAATCAACCCGAATGGAAAGCAATGTAATGTAATGGAATGGAATGGAATGGAATGGAATGGAATCAACCCGAATGGAATGGAATGGAATGGAATGGAATGGAATGGAATGGAATCAACCCAAACGGATTGGAATTTAATGGAATGGAATGGAATGGAATGGAATCAACACGAACGGAATCGAATGGAATGGAATGGAATGGAATGGAATGGAATGGAATGGAATCAACCCGAATGAAGTGGAATGGAATTGAATGGAATCGAATGGAATGGCATCAACCGGAATGGAATGGAATTGAATGGAATGGAATGGAATGCAATCAACCCGAATGGAATGGAATAGAATGGAATGGAATGGAATCAACCCGAATGAAGTGGAATGGAATTGAATGGAATCGAATGGAATGGCATCAACTGGAATGGAATGGAATTGAATGGAATGGAATGGAATGCAATCAACCCGAATGGAATGGAATGGAATGGAATGGAATGGAATGGAATGGAATGGAATTGATAGGAATGCAATGGAATGGGATGGAATGGAATCAACACGAGAGGAATGTAATGGAATATACAAGAATGGAATTGAATGGAATGGAATGAAGTGGAATGGAATGGAATGCAATTGAATGGAATGGAATGAAATAAACACGAGAGGAATGTAATGGAATGGAGAAGAATGGAATGTAATGGAAAAAAGTGGAATGGAATGGAATGGAATGCAATGGAATCAACTCGAGTGGAATGGAATGGAATGGAATGGAAAGGCATGGAATCAACTGGAAGTGAATGCAATGTAAGGGAATGGAATGCAATGAAATCAACACGATTGGAATGGAATGCAATGGCCTGGAAAGGAATGAAATGCAAAGGAATGGAATTAAGTGGAATGGAATGGAAAGGAATGGAATGGAATGGAATGGAGTGGAATGGAATGGAATCAACCCGAGTGGAATGGAATGGAATGGAATGGAATGGAACAGAATGCAATGGAAAGGAATGGAATCTACGCGAGTGGAAAGGAATGGAATGGAATGGAATCGAATGGAATGGATTGCAGTGGAATGGAATGGAATGGAAAAAACCCGAGTGCAATAAAATGGAATGGAATGGAATCGAATGGAATGGAATGGAAAGGAATGGAATGGAATGGAATGGAATCAACCGGTATGGAATGAATTGAAATGGAATAGAATCAACCCGTGTGTAATGGAATGGAATGGAATGGAATGGAATGGAGTGGAATGGATTGGAATCAACCCGAGCAGAATGTAATGGAATGGTATGGAAATCAATGGAAAGGAATTGAATCAACAGGAATGGAATGGAATAGAATGGAATGAAAAGGAACGGAATGAAATCGACCCGAATGGAATGGAATGGAATGCAATGGAATGTATTGTAATGGAATGGAATGGAATGGAATGGAATGGAATGGAATGGAATGGAATGGAATGGATTGGAATGGAATCAAGCTAACTGGAATGCAATGGAATGGAATGGAATGGAATGGAATAGAATGGAATGGAATCAACCCAAGTTGAATGGAATGGAATGGAATAGAATCAACCTGAGTGGATTGAAAGGGAATGAAATAGAAGAGAATGCAATGGATTGCAATGGAATGGAATGGAATGGAATGGAATCAACCCGAATGGAATGGAAAGGAATGGAATGCACTGGAATGTAATGCAAATGAATGGAATGTAATGGAAAGGAATGGAATGGAATAGAATAGAATAAACCCGAGTGGAACGGAATGGAATGGAATGGCATGGGATGGAATCAACCTTATTGGAAAGGAATGCAATGGAAAGGAACGGAATGGAATGGAATGGAATCACCCCGAGTGGAATGTAACGGAATGTAAAATAATGGAATGAAATGGAAAGAACCACAATGGAATCGAATAGAATAGTATGAAATGGAATGGAATGGAATCAACACGATTGCAATTGAATAGAATGGACTGGAATGCAATGCAATGGAATGGAATGAAAGTAAGTGGAATAGAATGGAATAGAATGGAATGGAATAGAATGGAATCATCGCGATTGTAATGGAATGAATTGGAATAGAATGGTATGGAATGGAATGGAATGGAAAGGAATAGAATGGAATGGAATGTAATCAACAAGTGGGGAATGCAATGGAGTGGAGTAGAATGGAATTGAATGGAATGGAATAAAGTGGAATGCAATGGAATGGAGTGGAATGGAATGGAATGGAATGGAATGGAATGGAATGGAATGGAAGTGAATCAACCCGAGTGGAATGGAATGGAATGGCCCGGAATGGAATGGAATGCAATGGAATGGAATTAAGTGGAAGGGAATGGAATGGAATGAAGTGGAATGGAATGGAATGGAACCAACACGAGTGGAATGAAATGGAATGGAATGGAATGGAATGGAATGGAATGGAATGAAATAGAATGGAATGGAATGAAATCAATCCTAGAGGAAAGGAATGCAATGGAATGGAACGGAATGTAATGGAATGGAATCAAACTGAGGGAAATGCAATGGAATGAAATATAATGGAATGGAATGGAACGAACTAGAATGAAATCGAATGGAATGTCATGGAATGGAATGAAATGGAATGGAATGCTATCAACACGATTGGAATTGAATGGAATGGAATGGAAAGGAATGGAAAGGAATGGAATGAAATTAAGTGGAATGGAATGGAATGGAATGGAATAGGATGGAATCATCACGATTGGAATGGAATGGATAGGAATAGAATGTTGTGGAATGAAATGGAATGGAATGGAATGGAATCAACACGATGGGCATGCAATGGAATGGAATAGAATGGAATGGATTAAAGTGGAATGGAATGAAATGGAATGGAGTGGAATGGAATGGAATCAACCCGAGTGGAATGGAATGGAATGGAATGGAATGGAACAGAATGCAATGGAAAGGAATGGAATCTACGCGAGTGGAAAGGAATGGAATGGAATGGAATCGAATGGAATGGATTGCAGTGGAATGGAATGGAATGGAAAAAACCCGAGTGCAATAAAATGGAATGGAATGGAATCGAATGGAATGGAATGGAAAGGAATGGAATGTAATGGAATGGAATCAACCGGTATGGAATGAATTGAAATGGAATAGAATCAACCCGTGTGTAATGGAATGGAATGGAATGGAATGGAATGGAGTGGAATGGATTGGAATCAACCCGAGCGGATTGTAATGGAATGGTATGGAAATCAATGGAAAGGAATTGAATCAACAGGAATGGAATGGAATAGAATGGAATGAAAAGGAACGGAATGAAATCGACCCGAATGGAATGGAATGGAATGGAATGGAATGGAATGGAATGCAATGGAATGTATTGGAATGGAATGGAATGGAATGGAATGGAATGGAATGGAATGGAATGGATTGGAATGGAATCAAGCTAACTGGAATGCAATGGAATGGAATGGAATGGAATGGAATAGAATGGAATGGAATCAACCCAAGTTGAATGGAATGGAATGGAATAGAATCAACCTGAGTGGATTGAAAGGGAATGAAATAGAAGAGAATGCAATGGATTGCAATGGAATGGAATGGAATGGAATGGAATCAACCCGAATGGAATGGAAAGGAAGGGAATGCACTGGAATGTAATGAAAATGAATGGAATGTAATGGAAAGGAATGGAATGGAATAGAATAGAATAAACCCGAGTGGAACGGAATGGAATGGAATGGCATGGGATGGAATCAACCTTATTGGAAAGGAATGCAATGGAAAGGAACGGAATGGAATGGAATGGAATCACCCCGAGTGGAATGTAACAGAATGTAAAATAATGGAATGAAATGGAAAGAACCACAATGGAATCGAATAGAATAGTATGAAATGGAATGGAATGGAATCAACACGATTGCAATTGAATAGAATGGACTGGAATGCAATGCAATGGAATGGAATGAAAGTAAGTGGAATAGAATGGAATAGAATGGAATGGAATAGAATGGAATCATCGCGATTGGAATGGAATGAATTGGAATAGAATGGTATGGAATGGAATGGAATGGAAAGGAATAGAATGGAATGGAATGTAATCAACAAGTGGGGAATGCAATGGAGTGGAGTAGAATGGAATTGAATGGAATGGAATAAAGTGGAATGCAATGGAATGGAGTGGAATGGAACGGAATGGAATGGAATGGAAGTGAATCAACCCGAGTGGAATGGAATGGAATGGCCCGGAATGGAATGGAATGCAATGGAATGGAATTAAGTGGAAGGGAATGGAATGGAATGAAGTGGAATGGAATGGAATGGAACCAACACGAGTGGAATGAAATGGAATGGAATGGAATGGAATGGAATGAAATAGAATGGAATGGAATGAAATCAACCCTAGAGGAAAGGAATGCAATGGAATGGAATGGAATGGAATGGAATGGAATCAAACTGAGGGAAATGCAATGGAATGAAATATAATGGAATGGAATGGAACGAACTAGAATGAAATCGAATGGAATGTCATGGAATGGAATGAAATGGAATGGAATGCTATCAACACGATTGGAATTGAATGGAATGGACTGGAAAGGAATGGAAAGGAATGGAATGAAATTAAGTGGAATGGAATGGAATGGAATGGAATAGGATGGAATCATCACGATTGGAATGGAATGGATAGGAATAGAATGTTGTGGAATGAAATGGAATGGAATGGAATGGAATCAACACGATGGGCATGCAATGGAATGGAATAGAATGGAATGGATTAAAGTGGAATGGAATGAAATGGAATGAAATGGAATGGAATGGAATGAAATGGAATTGAATCAACCAGAGTGGAATGGATTGGAAGGGCCTGGAATGGAATGGGAAGCAAGGGAATGGAATTAAGTGGAATGGAATAGAATGGAATGGAATGGAATGAAACGGAATCAACCCGAGTGGAATGGAATGCAATGGAATGGAAAAGAATGCAATGGAAAGGAATGGAATCTACACGAGTGGAATGGAATGGAATTGAATGGAATGGATTGCAGTGGAATGGAATGGATTGGAAAAAATCCGAGTAGAATGTAATGCAATGGAATGGAATGGAATGGAAGGGAATGGAATGGAATCACCTGGAGTTTAATGAATTGCAATGGAATGGAATCACCCCGAGGGTAATGATATGGAATGGAATGGAATGCAATGGAATGGAATGGAATCAACCCGAGTGGAATGTAATGGAATGTTATGGAATGCAATTCAATCAACTGGAATTGAATGGAAAGGAATGGAATGAAATGGAATGGAATGGACTGGAATGGATTGGAATGGAATCAACACAAGTGGAATTGAACGGAATGGAGTGGAATGGAAAGGAATGGAATTGAATGAAATGGAATGGAATGGAATGGAATAAACCCGAGTGGAATGGAATGGAATGGAATGGACTAGAATCAACTTGTGTGCAATGAAAGGGGATGGAATGCAAAGGAATGCAAAGGAGAGCAATGGAATGGAATGGAAGTCAACGTAAGCAACCCGAATGGAATGGAAATTAATTGAATGGAATGGAAGGAAATGTAATCAATGCGAATGGAATGGAAACGAATGTAATGGAATGGAAAGGAATGGAATGCAATGAAATGGAATGGAAAGGAAAGGAATGGAATGGAATGGAATGGATCAAACCTTGGTGGAATGGAATGGAATGGAATGGAATGGAATGGAATAGAATGGAATGGAATGGAATAGAGCGGAATGGAATGGAATGCAATAGAAAGCAATAGTTTAGAATGGAATGGAATCAACCAGAGTGTAATGGAATGGAATGGAATGGAATGGAATAAACCGGAGTGGAATGGAATCGAATGGAATGGAATGGAATGGAATGCAATCAACCCGAATGGAAAGCAATGTAATGTAATGGAATGGAATGGAATGGAATGGAATGGAATCAACCCGAATGGAATGGAATGGAATGGAATGGAATGGAATGGAATGGAATGGAATCAACCCAAACGGATTGGAATTTAATGGAATGGAATGGAATGGAATGGAATCAACACGAACGGAATCGAATGGAATGGAATGGAATGGAATGGAATGGAATGGAATGGAATGGAATGGAATCAACCCGAATGAAGTGGAATGGAATTGAATGGAATCGAATGGAATGGCATCAACCGGAATGGAATGGAATTGAATGGAATGGAATGGAATGCAATCAACCCGAATGGAATGGAATAGAATGGAATGGAATGGAATCAACCCGAATGAAGTGGAATGGAATTGAATGGAATCGAATGGAATGGCATCAACTGGAATGGAATGGAATTGAATGGAATGGAATGGAATGCAATCAACCCGAATGGAATGGAATGGAATGGAATGGAATGGAATGGAATTGATAGGAATGCAATGGAATGGGATGGAATGGAATCAACACGAGAGGAATGTAATGGAATATACAAGAATGGAATTGAATGGAATGGAATGAAGTGGAATGGAATGGAATGCAATTGAATGGAATGGAATGAAATAAACACGAGAGGAATGTAATGGAATGGAGAAGAATGGAATGTAATGGAATAAAGTGGAATGGAATGGAATGGAATGCAATGGAATCAACTCGAGTGGAATGGAATGGAATGGAATGGAAAGGCATGGAATCAACTGGAAGTGAATGCAATGTAAGGGAATGGAATGCAATGAAATCAACACGATTGGAATGGAATGCAATGGCCTGGAAAGGAATGAAATGCAAAGGAATGGAATTAAGTGGAATGGAATGGAAAGGAATGGAATGGAATGGAGTGGAATGGAATGGAATCAACCCGAGTGGAATGGAATGGAATGGAATGGAATGGAACAGAATGCAATGGAAAGGAATGGAATCTACGCGAGTGGAAAGGAATGGAATGGAATGGAATCGAATGGAATGGATTGCAGTGGAATGGAATGGAATGGAAAAAACCCGAGTGCAATAAAATGGAATGGAATGGAATCGAATGGAATGGAATGGAAAGGAATGGAATGGAATGGAATGGAATCAACCGGTATGGAATGAATTGAAATGGAATAGAATCAACCCGTGTGTAATGGAATGGAATGGAATGGAATGGAATGGAGTGGAATGGATTGGAATCAACCCAAGCGGAATGTAATGGAATGGTATGGAAATCAATGGAAAGGAATTGAATCAACAGGAATGGAATGGAATAGAATGGAATGAAAAGGAACGGAATGAAATCGACCCGAATGGAATGGAATGGAATGGAATGGAATGGAATGGAATGGAATGGAATGCAATGGAATGTATTGGAATGGAATGGAATGGAATGGAATGGAATGGATTGGAATGGAATCAAGCTAACTGGAATGCAATGGAATGGAATGGAATGGAATGGAATAGAATGGAATGGAATCAACCCAAGTTGAATGGAATGGAATGGAATAGAATCAACCTGAGTGGATTGAAAGGGAATGAAATAGAAGAGAATGCAATGGATTGCAATGGAATGGAATGGAATGGAATGGAATCAACCCGAATGGAATGGAAAGGAATGGAATGCACTGGAATGTAATGCAAATGAATGGAATGTAATGGAAAGGAATGGAATGGAATAGAATAGAATAAACCCGAGTGGAACGGAATGGAATGGAATGGCATGGGATGGAATCAACCTTATTGGAAAGGAATGCAATGGAAAGGAACGGAATGGAATGGAATGGAATCACCCCGAGTGGAATGTAACGGAATGTAAAATAATGGAATGAAATGGAAAGAACCACAATGGAATCGAATAGAATAGTATGAAATGGAATGGAATGGAATCAACACGATTGCAATTGAATAGAATGGACTGGAATGCAATGCAATGGAATGGAATGAAAGTAAGTGGAATAGAATGGAATAGAATGGAATGGAATAGAATGGAATCATCGCGATTGGAATGGAATGAATTGGAATAGAATGGTATGGAATGGAATGGAATGGAAAGGAATAGAATGGAATGGAATGTAATCAACAAGTGGGGAATGCAATGGAGTGGAGTAGAATGGAATTGAATGGAATGGAATAAAGTGGAATGCAATGGAATGGAGTGGAATGGAATGGAATGGAATGGAATGGAATGGAATGGAAGTGAATCAACCCGAGTGGAATGGAATGGAATGGCCCGGAATGGAATGGAATGCAATGGAATGGAATTAAGTGGAAGGGAATGGAATGGAATGAAGTGGAATGGAATGGAATGGAACCAACACGAGTGGAATGAAATGGAATGGAATGGAATGGAATGGAATGGAATGGAATGGAATGGAATGAAATAGAATGGAATGGAATGAAATCAACCCTAGAGGAAAGGAATGCAATGGAATGGAACGGAATGTAATGGAATGGAATCAAACTGAGGGAAATGCAATGGAATGAAATATAATGGAATGGAATGGAACGAACTAGAATGAAATCGAATGGAATGTCATGGAATGGAATGAAATGGAATGGAATGCTATCAACACGATTGGAATTGAATGGAATGGAATGGAAAGGAATGGAAAGGAATGGAATGAAATTAAGTGGAATGGAATGGAATGGAATGGAATAGGATGGAATCATCACGATTGGAATGGAATGGATAGGAATAGAATGTTGTGGAATGAAATGGAATGGAATGGAATGGAATCAACACGATGGGCATGCAATGGAATGGAATAGAATGGAATGGATTAAAGTGGAATGGAATGAAATGGAATGGAGTGGAATGGAATGGAATCAACCCGAGTGGAATGGAATGGAATGGAATGGAATGGAACAGAATGCAATGGAAAGGAATGGAATCTACGCGAGTGGAAAGGAATGGAATGGAATGGAATCGAATGGAATGGATTGCAGTGGAATGGAATGGAATGGAAAAAACCCGAGTGCAATAAAATGGAATGGAATGGAATCGAATGGAATGGAATGGAAAGGAATGGAATGTAATGGAATGGAATCAACCGGTATGGAATGAATTGAAATGGAATAGAATCAACCCGTGTGTAATGGAATGGAATGGAATGGAATGGAATGGAGTGGAATGGATTGGAATCAACCCGAGCGGATTGTAATGGAATGGTATGGAAATCAATGGAAAGGAATTGAATCAACAGGAATGGAATGGAATAGAATGGAATGAAAAGGAACGGAATGAAATCGACCCGAATGGAATGGAATGGAATGGAATGGAATGGAATGCAATGGAATGTATTGGAATGGAATGGAATGGAATGGAATGGAATGGATTGGAATGGAATCAAGCTAACTGGAATGCAATGGAATGGAATGGAATGGAATGGAATAGAATGGAATGGAATCAACCCAAGTTGAATGGAATGGAATGGAATAGAATCAACCTGAGTGGATTGAAAGGGAATGAAATAGAAGAGAATGCAATGGATTGCAATGGAATGGAATGGAATGGAATGGAATCAACCCGAATGGAATGGAAAGGAATGGAATGCACTGGAATGTAATGCAAATGAATGGAATGTAATGGAAAGGAATGAAATGGAATAGAATAGAATAAACCCGAGTGGAACGGAATGGAATGGAATGGCATGGGATGGAATCAACCTTATTGGAAAGGAATGCAATGGAAAGGAACGGAATGGAATGGAATGGAATCACCCCGAGTGGAATGTAACAGAATGTAAAATAATGGAATGAAATGGAAAGAACCACAATGGAATCGAATAGAATAGTATGAAATGGAATGGAATGGAATCAACACGATTGCAATTGAATAGAATGGACTGGAATGCAATGCAATGGAATGGAATGAAAGTAAGTGGAATAGAATGGAATAGAATGGAATGGAATAGAATGGAATCATCGCGATTGGAATGGAATGAATTGGAATAGAATGGTATGGAATGGAATGGAATGGAAAGGAATAGAATGGAATGGAATGTAATCAACAAGTGGGGAATGCAATGGAGTGGAGTAGAATGGAATTGAATGGAATGGAATAAAGTGGAATGCAATGGAATGGAGTGGAATGGAACGGAATGGAATGGAATGGAATGGAATGGAAGTGAATCAACCCGAGTGGAATGGAATGGAATGGCCCGGAATGGAATGGAATGCAATGGAATGGAATTAAGTGGAAGGGAATGGAATGGAATGAAGTGGAATGGAATGGAATGGAACCAACACGAGTGGAATGAAATGGAATGGAATGGAATGGAATGGAATGGAATGGAATGAAATAGAATGGAATGGAATGAAATCAACCCTACAGGAAAGGAATGCAATGGAATGGAACGGAATGTAATGGAATGGAATCAAACTGAGGGAAATGCAATGGAATGAAATATAATGGAATGGAATGGAACGAACTAGAATGAAATCGAATGGAATGTCATGGAATGGAATGAAATGGAATGGAATGCTATCAACACGATTGGAATTGAATGGAATGGACTGGAAAGGAATGGAAAGGAATGGAATGAAATTAAGTGGAATGGAATGGAATGGAATGGAATAGGATGGAATCATCACGATTGGAATGGAATGGATAGGAATAGAATGTTGTGGAATGAAATGGAATGGAATGGAATGGAATCAACACGATGGGCATGCAATGGAATGGAATAGAATGGAATGGATTAAAGTGGAATGGAATGGAATGGAATGGAATGAAATGGAATTGAATCAACCAGAGTGGAATGGATTGGAAGGGCCTGGAATGGAATGGGAAGCAAGGGAATGGAATTAAGTGGAATGGAATAGAATGGAATGGAATGGAATGAAACGGAATCAACCCGAGTGGAATGGAATGCAATGGAATGGAAAAGAATGCAATGGAAAGGAATGGAATCTACACGAGTGGAATGGAATGGAATTGAATGGAATGGATTGCAGTGGAATGGAATGGATTGGAAAAAATCCGAGTAGAATGTAATGCAATGGAATGGAATGGAATGGAAGGGAATGGAATGGAATCACCTGGAGTTTAATGAATTGCAATGGAATGGAATCACCCCGAGGGTAATGATATGGAATGGAATGGAATGCAATGGAATGGAATGGAATCAACCCGAGTGGAATGTAATGGAATGTTATGGAATGCAATTCAATCAACTGGAATTGAATGGAAAGGAATGGAATGAAATGGAATGGAATGGACTGGAATGGATTGGAATGGAATCAACACAAGTGGAATTGAATGGAATGGAGTGGAATGGAAAGGAATGGAATTGAATGAAATGGAATGGAATGGAATGGAATAAACCCGAGTGGAATGGAATGGAATGGAATGGACTAGAATCAACTTGTGTGCAATGAAAGGGGATGGAATGCAAAGGAATGCAAAGGAGAGCAATGGAATGGAATGGAAGTCAACGTAAGCAACCCGAATGGAATGGAAATTAATTGAATGGAATGGAAGGAAATGTAATCAATGCGAATGGAATGGAAACGAATGTAATGGAATGGAAAGGAATGGAATGCAATGAAATGGAATGGAAAGGAAAGGAATGGAATGGAATGGATCAAACCTTGGTGGAATGGAATGGAATGGAATGGAATGGAATGGAATAGAATGGAATGGAATGGAATAGAGCGGAATGGAATGGAATGCAATAGAAAGCAATAGTTTAGAATGGAATGGAATCAACCAGAGTGTAATGGAATGGAATGGAATGGAATGGAATAAACCGGAGTGGAATGGAATGGAATGGAATGGAATGGAATGGAATGGAATGCAATCAACCCGAATGGAAAGCAATGTAATGTAATGGAATGGAATGGAATGGAATGGAATGGAATCAACCCGAATGGAATGGAATGGAATGGAATGGAATGGAATGGAATGGAATGGAATCAACCCAAACGGATTGGAATTTAATGGAATGGAATGGAATGGAATGGAATCAACACGAACGGAATGGAATGGAATGGAATGGAATGGAATGGAATGGAATGGAATGGAATGGAATCAACCCGAATGAAGTGGAATGGAATTGAATGGAATCGAATGGAATGGCATCAACCGGAATGGAATGGAATTGAATGGAATGGAATGGAATGCAATCAACCCGAATGGAATGGAATAGAATGGAATGGAATGGAATCAACCCGAATGAAGTGGAATGGAATTGAATGGAATCGAATGGAATGGCATCAACTGGAATGGAATGGAATTGAATGGAATGGAATGGAATGCAATCAACCCGAATGGAATGGAATGGAATGGAATGGAATGGAATTGATAGGAATGCAATGGAATGGGATGGAATGGAATCAACACGAGAGGAATGTAATGGAATATACAAGAATGGAATTGAATGGAATGGAATGAAGTGGAATGGAATGGAATGCAATTGAATGGAATGGAATGAAATAAACACGAGAGGAATGTAATGGAATGGAGAAGAATGGAATGTAATGGAATAAAGTGGAATGGAATGGAATGGAATGCAATGGAATCAACTCGAGTGGAATGGAATGGAATGGAATGGAAAGGCATGGAATCAACTGGAAGTGAATGCAATGTAAGGGAATGGAATGCAATGAAATCAACACGATTGGAATGGAATGCAATGGCCTGGAAAGGAATGAAATGCAAAGGAATGGAATTAAGTGGAATGGAATGGAAAGGAATGGAATGGAATGGAATGGAGTGGAATGGAATGGAATCAACCCGAGTGGAATGGAATGGAATGGAATGGAATGGAACAGAATGCAATGGAAAGGAATGGAATCTACGCGAGTGGAAAGGAATGGAATGGAATGGAATCGAATGGAATGGATTGCAGTGGAATGGAATGGAATGGAAAAAACCCGAGTGCAATAAAATGGAATGGAATGGAATCGAATGGAATGGAATGGAAAGGAATGGAATGGAATGGAATGGAATCAACCGGTATGGAATGAATTGAAATGGAATAGAATCAACCCGTGTGTAATGGAATGGAATGGAATGGAATGGAATGGAGTGGAATGGATTGGAATCAACCCGAGCGGAATGTAATGGAATGGTATGGAAATCAATGGAAAGGAATTGAATCAACAGGAATGGAATGGAATAGAATGGAATGAAAAGGAACGGAATGAAATCGACCCGAATGGAATGGAATGGAATGGAATGGAATGGAATGCAATGGAATGTATTGTAATGGAATGGAATGGAATGGAATGGAATGGAATGGAATGGAATGGAATGGAATGGATTGGAATGGAATCAAGCTAACTGGAATGCAATGGAATGGAATGGAATGGAATGGAATAGAATGGAATGGAATCAACCCAAGTTGAATGGAATGGAATGGAATAGAATCAACCTGAGTGGATTGAAAGGGAATGAAATAGAAGAGAATGCAATGGATTGCAATGGAATGGAATGGAATGGAATGGAATCAACCCGAATGGAATGGAAAGGAATGGAATGCACTGGAATGTAATGCAAATGAATGGAATGTAATGGAAAGGAATGGAATGGAATAGAATAGAATAAACCCGAGTGGAACGGAATGGAATGGAATGGCATGGGATGGAATCAACCTTATTGGAAAGGAATGCAATGGAAAGGAACGGAATGGAATGGAATGGAATCACCCCGAGTGGAATGTAACGGAATGTAAAATAATGGAATGAAATGGAAAGAACCACAATGGAATCGAATAGAATAGTATGAAATGGAATGGAATGGAATCAACACGATTGCAATTGAATAGAATGGACTGGAATGCAATGCAATGGAATGGAATGAAAGTAAGTGGAATAGAATGGAATAGAATGGAATGGAATAGAATGGAATCATCGCGATTGGAGTGGAATGAATTGGAATAGAATGGTATGGAATGGAATGGAATGGAAAGGAATAGAATGGAATGGAATGTAATCAACAAGTGGGGAATGCAATGGAGTGGAGTAGAATGGAATTGAATGGAATGGAATAAAGTGGAATGCAATGGAATGGAGTGGAATGGAATGGAATGGAATGGAATGGAATGGAATGGAATGGAAGTGAATCAACCCGAGTGGAATGGAATGGAATGGCCCGGAATGGAATGGAATGCAATGGAATGGAATTAAGTGGAAGGGAATGGAATGGAATGAAGTGGAATGGAATGGAATGGAACCAACACGAGTGGAATGAAATGGAATGGAATGGAATGGAATGGTATGGAATGGAATGAAATAGAATGGAATGGAATGAAATCAACCCTAGAGGAAAGGAATGCAATGGAATGGAACGGAATGTAATGGAATGGAATCAAACTGAGGGAAATGCAATGGAATGAAATATAATGGAATGGAATGGAACGAACTAGAATGAAATCGAATGGAATGTCATGGAATGGAATGAAATGGAATGGAATGCTATCAACACGATTGGAATTGAATGGAATGGACTGGAAAGGAATGGAAAGGAATGGAATGAAATTAAGTGGAATGGAATGGAATGGAATGGAATAGGATGGAATCATCACGATTGGAATGGAATGGATAGGAATAGAATGTTGTGGAATGAAATGGAATGGAATGGAATGGAATCAACACGATGGGCATGCAATGGAATGGAATAGAATGGAATGGATTAAAGTGGAATGGAATGAAATGGAATGGAGTGGAATGGAATGGAATCAACCCGAGTGGAATGGAATGGAATGGAATGGAATGGAACAGAATGCAATGGAAAGGAATGGAATCTACGCGAGTGGAAAGGAATGGAATGGAATGGAATCGAATGGAATGGATTGCAGTGGAATGGAATGGAATGGAAAAAACCCGAGTGCAATAAAATGGAATGGAATGGAATCGAATGGAATGGAATGGAAAGGAATGGAATGTAATGGAATGGAATCAACCGGTATGGAATGAATTGAAATGGAATAGAATCAACCCGTGTGTAATGGAATGGAATGGAATGGAATGGAATGGAGTGGAATGGATTGGAATCAACCCGAGCGGATTGTAATGGAATGGTATGGAAATCAATGGAAAGGAATTGAATCAACAGGAATGGAATGGAATAGAATGGATTGAAAAGGAACGGAATGAAATCGACCCGAATGGAATGGAATGGAATGGAATGGAATGGAATGCAATGGAATGTATTGGAATGGAATGGAATGGAATGGATTGGAATGGAATCAAGCTAACTGGAATGCAATGGAATGGAATGGAATGGAATGGAATAGAATGGAATGGAATCAACCCAAGTTGAATGGAATTAAATGGAATAGAATCAACCTGAGTGGATTGAAAGGGAATGAAATAGAAGAGAATGCAATGGATTGCAATGGAATGGAATGGAATGGAATGGAATCAACCCGAATGGAATGGAAAGGAATGGAATGCACTGGAATGTAATGCAAATGAATGGAATGTAATGGAAAGGAATGGAATGGAATAGAATAGAATAAACCCGAGTGGAACGGAATGGAATGGAATGGCATGGGATGGAATCAACCTTATTGGAAAGGAATGCAATGGAAAGGAACGGAATGGAATGGAATGGAATCACCCCGAGTGGAATGTAACAGAATGTAAAATAATGGAATGAAATGGAAAGAACCACAATGGAATCGAATAGAATAGTATGAAATGGAATGGAATGGAATCAACACGATTGCAATTGAATAGAATGGACTGGAATGCAATGCAATGGAATGGAATGAAAGTAAGTGGAATAGAATGGAATAGAATGGAATGGAATAGAATGGAATCATCGCGATTGGAATGGAATGAATTGGAATAGAATGGTATGGAATGGAATGGAATGGAAAGGAATAGAATGGAATGGAATGTAATCAACAAGTGGGGAATGCAATGGAGTGGAGTAGAATGGAATTGAATGGAATGGAATAAAGTGGAATGCAATGGAATGGAGTGGAATGGAACGGAATGGAATGGAATGGAATGGAATGGAAGTGAATCAACCCGAGTGGAATGGAATGGAATGGCCCGGAATGGAATGGAATGCAATGGAATGGAATTAAGTGGAAGGGAATGGAATGGAATGAAGTGGAATGGAATGGAATGGAACCAACACGAGTGGAATGAAATGGAATGGAATGGAATGGAATGGAATGGAATGGAATGAAATAGAATGGAATGGAATGAAATCAACCCTACAGGAAAGGAATGCAATGGAATGGAACGGAATGTAATGGAATGGAATCAAACTGAGGGAAATGCAATGGAATGAAATATAATGGAATGGAATGGAACGAACTAGAATGAAATGGAATGGAATGTCATGGAATGGAATGAAATGGAATGGAATGCTATCAACACGATTGGAATTGAATGGAATGGACTGGAAAGGAATGGAAAGGAATGGAATGAAATGAAGTGGAATGGAATGGAATGGAATGGAATAGGATGGAATCATCACGATTGGAATGGAATGGATAGGAATAGAATGTTGTGGAATGAAATGGAATGGAATGGAATGGAATCAACACGATGGGCATGCAATGGAATGGAATAGAATGGAATGGATTAAAGTGGAATGGAATGAAATGGAATGGAATGGAATGGAATGAAATGGAATTGAATCAACCAGAGTGGAATGGATTGGAAGGGCCTGGAATGGAATGGGAAGCAAGGGAATGGAATTAAGTGGAATGGAATAGAATTGAATGGAATGGAATGAAACGGAATCAACCCGAGTGGAATGGAATGCAATGGAATGGAAAAGAATGCAATGGAAAGGAATGGAATCTACACGAGTGGAATGGAATGGAATTGAATGGAATGGATTGCAGTGGAATGGAATGGATTGGAAAAAATCCGAGTAGAATGTAATGCAATGGAATGGAATGGAATGGAAGGGAATGGAATGGAATCACCTGGAGTTTAATGAATTGCAATGGAATGGAATCACCCCGAGGGTAATGATATGGAATGGAATGGAATGCAATGGAATGGAATGGAATCAACCCGAGTGGAATGTAATGGAATGTTATGGAATGCAATTCAATCAACTGGAATTGAATGGAAAGGAATGGAATGAAATGGAATGGAATGGACTGGAATGGATTGGAATGGAATCAACACAAGTGGAATTGAATGGAATGGAGTGGAATGGAAAGGAATGGAATTGAATGAAATGGAATGGAATGGAATGGAATAAACCCGAGTGGAATGGAATGGAATGGAATGGACTAGAATCAACTTGTGTGCAATGAAAGGGGATGGAATGCAAAGGAATGCAAAGGAGAGCAATGGAATGGAATGGAAGTCAACGTAAGCAACACGAATGGAATGGAAATTAATTGAATGGAATGGAAGGAAATGTAATCAATGCGAATGGAATGGAAACGAATGTAATGGAATGGAAAGGAATGGAATGCAATGAAATGGAATGGAAAGGAAAGGAATGGAATGGAATGGAATGGATCAAACCTTGGTGGAATGGAATGGAATGGAATGGAATGGAATAGAATGGAATGGAATGGAATAGAGCGGAATGGAATGGAATGCAATAGAAAGCAATAGTTTAGAATGGAATGGAATCAACCAGAGTGTAATGGAATGGAATGGAATGGAATGGAATAAACCGGAGTGGAATGGAATGGAATGGAATGGAATGGAATGGAATGCAATCAACCCGAATGGAAAGCAATGTAATGTAATGGAATGGAATGGAATGGAATAGAATGGAATGGAATCAACCCGAATGGAATGGAATGGAATGGAATGGAATGGAATGGAATGGAATCAACCCAAACGGATTGGAATTTAATGGAATGGAATGGAATGGAATGGAATCAACACGAACGGAATCGAATGGAATGGAATGGAATGGAATGGAATGGAATGGAATGGAATCAACCCGAATGAAGTGGAATGGAATTGAATGGAATCGAATGGAATGGCGTCAACCGGAATGGAATGGAATTGAATGGAATGGAATGGAATGCAATCAACCCGAATGGAATGGAATAGAATGGAATGGAATGGAATCAACCCGAATGAAGTGGAATGGAATTGAATGGAATCGAATGGAATGGCATCAACTGGAATGGAATGGAATTGAATGGAATGGAATGGAATGCAATCAACCCGAATGGAATGGAATGGAATGGAATGGAATGGAATGGAATTGATAGGAATGCAATGGAATGGGATGGAATGGAATCAACACGAGAGGAATGTAATGGAATATACAAGAATGGAATTGAATGGAATGGAATGAAGTGGAATGGAATGGAATGCAATTGAATGGAATGGAATGAAATAAACACGAGAGGAATGTAATGGAATGGAGAAGAATGGAATGTAATGGAATAAAGTGGAATGGAATGGAATGGAATGCAATGGAATCAACTCGAGTGGAATGGAATGGAATGGAATGGAAAGGCATGGAATCAACTGGAAGTGAATGCAATGTAAGGGAATGGAATGCAATGAAATCAACACGATTGGAATGGAATGCAATGGCCTGGAAAGGAATGAAATGCAAAGGAATGGAATTAAGTGGAATGGAATGGAAAGGAATGGAATGGAATGGAATGGAGTGGAATGGAATGGAATCAACCCGAGTGGAATGGAATGGAATGGAATGGAATGGAACAGAATGCAATGGAAAGGAATGGAATCTACGCGAGTGGAAAGGAATGGAATGGAATGGAATCGAATGGAATGGATTGCAGTGGAATGGAATGGAATGGAAAAAACCCGAGTGCAATAAAATGGAATGGAATGGAATCGAATGGAATGGAATGGAAAGGAATGGAATGGAATGGAATGGAATCAACCGGTATGGAATGAATTGAAATGGAATAGAATCAACCCGTGTGTAATGGAATGGAATGGAATGGAATGGAATGGAGTGGAATGGATTGGAATCAACCCGAGCGGAATGTAATGGAATGGTATGGAAATCAATGGAAAGGAATTGAATCAACAGGAATGGAATGGAATAGAATGGAATGAAAAGGAACGGAATGAAATCGACCCGAATGGAATGGAATGGAATGGAATGGAATGCAATGGAATGTATTGTAATGGAATGGAATGGAATGGAATGGAATGGAATGGAATGGAATGGAATGGAATCAAGCTAACTGGAATGCAATGGAATGGAATGGAATGGAATGGAATAGAATGGAATGGAATCAACCCAAGTTGAATGGAATGGAATGGAATAGAATCAACCTGAGTGGATTGAAAGGGAATGAAATAGAAGAGAATGCAATGGATTGCAATGGAATGGAATGGAATGGAATGGAATCAACCCGAATGGAATGGAAAGGAATGGAATGCACTGGAATGTAATGCAAATGAATGGAATGTAATGGAAAGGAATGGAATGGAATAGAATAGAATAAACCCGAGTGGAACGGAATGGAATGGAATGGCATGGGATGGAATCAACCTTATTGGAAAGGAATGCAATGGAAAGGAACGGAATGGAATGGAATGGAATCACCCTGAGTGGAATGTAACAGAATGTAAAATAATGGAATGAAATGGAAAGAACCACAATGGAATCGAATAGAATAGTATGAAATGGAATGGAATGGAATCAACACGATTGCAATTGAATAGAATGGACTGGAATGCAATGCAATGGAATGGAATGAAAGTAAGTGGAATAGAATGGAATAGAATGGAATGGAATAGAATGGAATCATCGCGATTGGAGTGGAATGAATTGGAATAGAATGGTATGGAATGGAATGGAATGGAAAGGAATAGAATGGAATGGAATGTAATCAACAAGTGGGGAATGCAATGGAGTGGAGTAGAATGGAATTGAATGGAATGGAATAAAGTGGAATGCAATGGAATGGAGTGGAATGGAATGGAATGGAATGGAATGGAATGGAATGGAAGTGAATCAACCCGAGTGGAATGGAATGGAATGGCCCGGAATGGAATGGAATGCAATGGAATGGAATTAAGTGGAAGGGAATGGAATGGAATGAAGTGGAATGGAATGGAATGGAACCAACACGAGTGGAATGAAATGGAATGGAATGGAATGGAATGGAATGGAATGGAATGGAATGGAATGAAATAGAATGGAATGGAATGAAATCAACCCTAGAGGAAAGGAATGCAATGGAATGGAACGGAATGTAATGGAATGGAATCAAACTGAGGGAAATGCAATGGAATGAAATATAATGGAATGGAATGGAACGAACTAGAATGAAATCGAATGGAATGTCATGGAATGGAATGAAATGGAATGGAATGCTATCAACACGATTGGAATTGAATGGAATGGAATGGAAAGGAATGGAAAGGAATGGAATGAAATTAAGTGGAATGGAATGGAATGGAATGGAATAGGATGGAATCATCACGATTGGAATGGAATGGATAGGAATAGAATGTTGTGGAATGAAATGGAATGGAATGGAATGGAATCAACACGATGGGCATGCAATGGAATGGAATAGAATGGAATGGATTAAAGTGGAATGGAATGAAATGGAATGGAGTGGAATGGAATGGAATCAACCCGAGTGGAATGGAATGGAATGGAATGGAACAGAATGCAATGGAAAGGAATGGAATCTACGCGAGTGGAAAGGAATGGAATGGAATGGAATCGAATGGAATGGATTGCAGTGGAATGGAATGGAATGGAAAAAACCCGAGTGCAATAAAATGGAATGGAATGGAATCGAATGGAATGGAATGGAAAGGAATGGAATGGAATGGAATGGAATCAACCGGTATGGAATGAATTGAAATGGAATAGAATCAACCCGTGTGTAATGGAATGGAATGGAATGGAATGGAATGGAGTGGAATGGATTGGAATCAACCCGAGCGGATTGTAATGGAATGGTATGGAAATCAATGGAAAGGAATTGAATCAACAGGAATGGAATGGAATAGAATGGAATGAAAAGGAACGGAATGAAATCGACCCGAATGGAATGGAATGGAATGGAATGGAATGGAATGCAATGGAATGTATTGGAATGGAATGGAATGGAATGGAATGGAATGGAATGGATTGGAATGGAATCAAGCTAACTGGAATGCAATGGAATGGAATGGAATGGAATGGAATAGAATGGAATGGAATCAACCCAAGTTGAATGGAATGGAATGGAATAGAATCAACCTGAGTGGATTGAAAGGGAATGAAATAGAAGAGAATGCAATGGATTGCAATGGAATGGAATGGAATGGAATGGAATGGAATCAACCCGAATGGAATGGAAAGGAATGGAATGCACTGGAATGTAATGCAAATGAATGGAATGTAATGGAAAGGAATGGAATGGAATAGAATAGAATAAACCCGAGTGGAACGGAATGGAATGGAATGGCATGGGATGGAATCAACCTTATTGGAAAGGAATGCAATGGAAAGGAACGGAATGGAATGGAATGGAATCACCCCGAGTGGAATGTAACAGAATGTAAAATAATGGAATGAAATGGAAAGAACCACAATGGAATCGAATAGAATAGTATGAAATGGAATGGAATGGAATCAACACGATTGCAATTGAATAGAATGGACTGGAATGCAATGCAATGGAATGGAATGAAAGTAAGTGGAATAGAATGGAATAGAATGGAATGGAATAGAATGGAATCATCGCGATTGGAGTGGAATGAATTGGAATAGAATGGTATGGAATGGAATGGAATGGAAAGGAATAGAATGGAATGGAATGTAATCAACAAGTGGGGAATGCAATGGAGTGGAGTAGAATGGAATTGAATGGAATGGAATAAAGTGGAATGCAATGGAATGGAGTGGAATGGAATGGAATGGAATGGAATGGAATGGAATGGAAGTGAATCAACCCGAGTGGAATGGAATGGAATGGCCCGGAATGGAATGGAATGCAATGGAATGGAATTAAGTGGAAGGGAATGGAATGGAATGAAGTGGAATGGAATGGAATGGAACCAACACGAGTGGAATGAAATGGAATGGAATGGAATGGAATGGAATGGAATGGAATGGAATGGAATGGAATGAAATAGAATGGAATGGAATGAAATCAACCCTAGAGGAAAGGAATGCAATGGAATGGAACGGAATGTAATGGAATGGAATCAAACTGAGGGAAATGCAATGGAATGAAATATAATGGAATGGAATGGAACGAACTAGAATGAAATCGAATGGAATGTCATGGAATGGAATGAAATGGAATGGAATGCTATCAACACGATTGGAATTGAATGGAATGGAATGGAAAGGAATGGAAAGGAATGGAATGAAATTAAGTGGAATGGAATGGAATGGAATGGAATAGGATGGAATCATCACGATTGGAATGGAATGGATAGGAATAGAATGTTGTGGAATGAAATGGAATGGAATGGAATGGAATCAACACGATGGGCATGCAATGGAATGGAATAGAATGGAATGGATTAAAGTGGAATGGAATGAAATGGAATGGAGTGGAATGGAATGGAATCAACCCGAGTGGAATGGAATGGAATGGAATGGAATGGAACAGAATGCAATGGAAAGGAATGGAATCTACGCGAGTGGAAAGGAATGGAATGGAATGGAATCGAATGGAATGGATTGCAGTGGAATGGAATGGAATGGAAAAAACCCGAGTGCAATAAAATGGAATGGAATGGAATCGAATGGAATGGAATGGAAAGGAATGGAATGTAATGGAATGGAATCAACCGGTATGGAATGAATTGAAATGGAATAGAATCAACCCGTGTGTAATGGAATGGAATGGAATGGAATGGAATGGAATGGAGTGGAATGGATTGGAATCAACCCGAGCGGATTGTAATGGAATGGTATGGAAATCAATGGAAAGGAATTGAATCAACAGGAATGGAATGGAATAGAATGGAATGAAAAGGAACGGAATGAAATCGACCCGAATGGAATGGAATGGAATGGAATGGAATGGAATGCAATGGAATGTATTGGAATGGAATGGAATGGAATGGAATGGAATGGAATGGATTGGAATGGAATCAAGCTAACTGGAATGCAATGGAATGGAATGGAATGGAATGGAATAGAATGGAATGGAATCAACCCAAGTTGAATGGAATGGAATGGAATAGAATCAACCTGAGTGGATTGAAAGGGAATGAAATAGAAGAGAATGCAACGGATTGCAATGGAATGGAATGGAATGGAATGGAATGGAATCAACCCGAATGGAATGGAAAGGAATGGAATGCACTGGAATGTAATGCAAATGAATGGAATGTAATGGAAAGGAATGGAATGGAATAGAATAGAATAAACCCGAGTGGAACGGAATGGAATGGAATGGCATGGGATGGAATCAACCTTATTGGAAAGGAATGCAATGGAAAGGAACGGAATGGAATGGAATGGAATCACCCCGAGTGGAATGTAACAGAATGTAAAATAATGGAATGAAATGGAAAGAACCACAATGGAATCGAATAGAATAGTATGAAATGGAATGGAATGGAATCAACACGATTGCAATTGAATAGAATGGACTGGAATGCAATGCAATGGAATGGAATGAAAGTAAGTGGAATAGAATGGAATAGAATGGAATGGAATAGAATGGAATCATCGCGATTGGAATGGAATGAATTGGAATAGAATGGTATGGAATGGAATGGAATGGAAAGGAATAGAATGGAATGGAATGTAATCAACAAGTGGGGAATGCAATGGAGTGGAGTAGAATGGAATTGAATGGAATGGAATAAAGTGGAATGCAATGGAATGGAGTGGAATGGAATGGAATGGAATGGAATGGAATGGAAGTGAATCAACCCGAGTGGAATGGAATGGAATGGCCCGGAATGGAATGGAATGCAATGGAATGGAATTAAGTGGAAGGGAATGGAATGGAATGAAGTGGAATGGAATGGAATGGAACCAACACGAGTGGAATGAAATGGAATGGAATGGAATGGAATGGAATGGAATGGAATGGAATGGAATGGAATGGAATGGAATGAAATAGAATGGAATGGAATGAAATCAACCCTAGAGGAAAGGAATGCAATGGAATGGAACGGAATGTAATGGAATGGAATCAAACTGAGGGAAATGCAATGGAATGAAATATAATGGAATGGAATGGAACGAACTAGAATGAAATCGAATGGAATGTCATGGAATGGAATGAAATGGAATGGAATGCTATCAACACGATTGGAATTGAATGGAATGGACTGGAAAGGAATGGAAAGGAATGGAATGAAATTAAGTGGAATGGAATGGAATGGAATGGAATAGGATGGAATCATCACGATTGGAATGGAATGGATAGGAATACAATGTTGTGGAATGAAATGGAATGGAATGGAATGGAATCAACACGATGGGCATGCAATGGAATGGAATAGAATGGAATGGATTAAAGTGGAATGGAATGAAATGGAATGGAATGGAATGGAATGGAATGAAATGGAATTGAATCAACCAGAGTGGAATGGATTGGAAGGGCCTGGAATGGAATGGGAAGCAAGGGAATGGAATTAAGTGGAATGGAATAGAATGGAATGGAATGGAATGAAACGGAATCAACCCGAGTGGAATGGAATGCAATGGAATGGAAAAGAATGCAATGGAAAGGAATGGAATCTACACGAGTGGAATGGAATGGAATTGAATGGAATGGATTGCAGTGGAATGGAATGGATTGGAAAAAATCCGAGTAGAATGTAATGCAATGGAATGGAATGGAATGGAAGGGAATGGAATGGAATCACCTGGAGTTTAATGAATTGCAATGGAATGGAATCACCCCGAGGGTAATGATATGGAATGGAATGGAATGCAATGGAATGGAATGGAATCAACCCGAGTGGAATGTAATGGAATGTTATGGAATGCAATTCAATCAAATGGAATTGAATGGAATGGAATGGAATGAAATGGAATGGAATGGACTGGAATGGATTGGAATGGAATCAACACAAGTGGAATTGAATGGAATGGAGTGGAATGGAAAGGAATGGAATTGAATGAAATGGAATGGAATGGAATGGAATAAACCCGAGTGGAATGGAATGGAATGGAATGGACTAGAATCAACTTGTGTGCAATGAAAGGGGATGGAATGCAAAGGAATGCAAAGGAGAGCAATGGAATGGAATGGAAGTCAACGTAAGCAACCCGAATGGAATGGAAATTAATTGAATGGAATGGAAGGAAATGTAATCAATGCGAATGGAATGGAAACGAATGTAATGGAATGGAAAGGAATGGAATGCAATGAAATGGAATGGAAAGGAAAGGAATGGAATGGAATGGAATGGATCAAACCTTGGTGGAATGGAATGGAATGGAATGGAATGGAATGGAATAGAATGGAATGGAATGGAATAGAGCGGAATGGAATGGAATGCAATAGAAAGCAATAGTTTAGAATGGAATGGAATCAACCAGAGTGTAATGGAATGGAATGGAATGGAATGGAATAAACCGGAGTGGAATGGAATGGAATGGAATGGAATGCAATCAACCCGAATGGAAAGCAATGTAATGTAATGTAATGGAATGGAATGGAATGGAATGGAATCAACCCGAATGGAATGGAATGGAATGGAATGGAATGGAATCAACCCAAACGGATTGGAATTTAATGGAATGGAATGGAATGGAATGGAATCAACACGAACGGAATCGAATGGAATGGAATGGAATGGAATGGAATCAACCCGAATGAAGTGGAATGGAATTGAATGGAATCGAATGGAATGGCATCAACCGGAATGGAATGGAATTGAATGGAATGGAATGGAATGCAATCAACCCGAATGGAATTGAATGGAATGGAATGGAATGGAATCAACCCGAATGAAGTGGAATGGAATTGAATGGAATCGAATGGAATGGCATCAACTGGAATGGAATGGAATTGAATGGAATGGAATGGAATGCAATCAACCCGAATGGAATGGAATGGAATGGAATGGAATGGAATTGATAGGAATGCAATGGAATGGGATGGAATGGAATCAACACGAGAGGAATGTAATGGAATATACAAGAATGGAATTGAATGGAATGGAATGAAGTGGAATGGAATGGAATGCAATTGAATGGAATGGAATGAAATAAACACGAGAGGAATGTAATGGAATGGAGAAGAATGGAATGTAATGGAATAAAGTGGAATGGAATGGAATGGAATGCAATGGAATCAACTCGAGTGGAATGGAATGGAATGGAATGGAAAGGCATGGAATCAACTGGAAGTGAATGCAATGTAAGGGAATGGAATGCAATGAAATCAACACGATTGGAATGGAATGCAATGGCCTGGAAAGGAATGAAATGCAAAGGAATGGAATTAAGTGGAATGGAATGGAAAGGAATGGAATGGAATGGAATGGAGTGGAATGGAATGGAATCAACCCGAGTGGAATGGAATGGAATGGAATGGAATGGAACAGAATGCAATGGAAAGGAATGGAATCTACGCGAGTGGAAAGGAATGGAATGGAATGGAATCGAATGGAATGGATTGCAGTGGAATGGAATGGAATGGAAAAAACCCGAGTGCAATAAAATGGAATGGAATGGAATCGAATGGAATGGAATGGAAAGGAATGGAAAGGAATGGAATGGAATGGAATCAACCGGTATGGAATGAATTGAAATGGAATAGAATCAACCCGTGTGTAATGGAATGGAATGGAATGGAATGGAGTGGAATGGATTGGAATCAACCCGAGCGGAATGTAATGGAATGGTATGGAAATCAATGGAAAGGAATTGAATCAACAGGAATGGAATGGAATAGAATGGAATGAAAAGGAACGGAATGAAATCGACCCGAATGGAATGGAATGGAATGCAATGGAATGTATTGTAATGGAATGGAATGGAATGGAATGGAATGGAATGGAATGGAATGGAATGGAATGGAATGGAATGGAATCAAGCTAACTGGAATGCAATGGAATGGAATGGAATGGAATGGAATAGAATGGAATGGAATCAACCCAAGTTGAATGGAATGGAATGGAATAGAATCAACCTGAGTGGATTGAAAGGGAATGAAATAGAAGAGAATGCAATGGATTGCAATGGAATGGAATGGAATGGAATGGAATCAACCCGAATGGAATGGAAAGGAATGGAATGCACTGGAATGTAATGAAAATGAATGGAATGTAATGGAAAGGAATGGAATGGAATAGAATAGAATAAACCCGAGTGGAACGGAATGGAATGGAATGGCATGGGATGGAATCAACCTTATTGGAAAGGAATGCAATGGAAAGGAACGGAATGGAATGGAATGGAATCACCCCGAGTGGAATGTAACAGAATGTAAAATAATGGAATGAAATGGAAAGAACCACAATGGAATCGAATAGAATAGTATGAAATGGAATGGAATGGAATCAACACGATTGCAATTGAATAGAATGGACTGGAATGCAATGCAATGGAATGGAATGAAAGTAAGTGGAATAGAATGGAATAGAATGGAATGGAATAGAATGGAATCATCGCGATTGGAGTGGAATGAATTGGAATAGAATGGTATGGAATGGAATGGAATGGAAAGGAATAGAATGGAATGGAATGTAATCAACAAGTGGGGAATGCAATGGAGTGGAGTAGAATGGAATTGAATGGAATGGAATAAAGTGGAATGCAATGGAATGGAGTGGAATGGAATGGAATGGAATGGAATGGAATGGAATGGAAGTGAATCAACCCGAGTGGAATGGAATGGAATGGCCCGGAATGGAATGGAATGCAATGGAATGGAATTAAGTGGAAGGGAATGGAATGGAATGAAGTGGAATGGAATGGAATGGAACCAACACGAGTGGAATGAAATGGAATGGAATGGAATGGAATGGAATGGAATGGAATGGAATGGAATGAAATAGAATGGAATGGAATGAAATCAACCCTAGAGGAAAGGAATGCAATGGAATGGAACGGAATGTAATGGAATGGAATCAAACTGAGGGAAATGCAATGGAATGAAATATAATGGAATGGAATGGAACGAACTAGAATGAAATCGAATGGAATGTCATGGAATGGAATGAAATGGAATGGAATGCTATCAACACGATTGGAATTGAATGGAATGGACTGGAAAGGAATGGAAAGGAATGGAATGAAATTAAGTGGAATGGAATGGAATGGAATGGAATAGGATGGAATCATCACGATTGGAATGGAATGGATAGGAATAGAATGTTGTGGAATGAAATGGAATGGAATGGAATGGAATCAACACGATGGGCATGCAATGGAATGGAATAGAATGGAATGGATTAAAGTGGAATGGAATGAAATGGAATGGAATGGAATGGAATGGAATGAAATGGAATTGAATCAACCAGAGTGGAATGGATTGGAAGGGCCTGGAATGGAATGGGAAGCAAGGGAATGGAATTAAGTGGAATGGAATAGAATGGAATGGAATGGAATGAAACGGAATCAACCCGAGTGGAATGGAATGCAATGGAATGGAAAAGAATGCAATGGAAAGGAATGGAATCTACACGAGTGGAATGGAATGGAATTGAATGGAATGGATTGCAGTGGAATGGAATGGATTGGAAAAAATCCGAGTAGAATGTAATGCAATGGAATGGAATGGAATGGAAGGGAATGGAATGGAATCACCTGGAGTTTAATGAATTGCAATGGAATGGAATCACCCCGAGGGTAATGATATGGAATGGAATGGAATGCAATGGAATGGAATGGAATCAACCCGAGTGGAATGTAATGGAATGTTATGGAATGCAATTCAATCAAATGGAATTGAATGGAATGGAATGGAATGAAATGGAATGGAATGGACTGGAATGGATTGGAATGGAATCAACACAAGTGGAATTGAATGGAATGGAGTGGAATGGAAAGGAATGGAATTGAATGAAATGGAATGGAATGGAATGGAATAAACCCGAGTGGAATGGAATGGAATGGAATGGACTAGAATCAACTTGTGTGCAATGAAAGGGGATGGAATGCAAAGGAATGCAAAGGAGAGCAATGGAATGGAATGGAAGTCAACGTAAGCAACCCGAATGGAATGGAAATTAATTGAATGGAATGGAAGGAAATGTAATCAATGCGAATGGAATGGAAACGAATGTAATGGAATGGAAAGGAATGGAATGCAATGAAATGGAATGGAAAGGAAAGGAATGGAATGGAATGGAATGGATCAAACCTTGGTGGAATGGAATGGAATGGAATGGAATAGAATGGAATGGAATGGAATAGAGCGGAATGGAATGGAATGCAATAGAAAGCAATAGTTTAGAATGGAATGGAATCAACCAGAGTGTAATGGAATGGAATGGAATGGAATGGAATAAACCGGAGTGGAATGGAATGGAAAGGAATGGAATGGAATGGAATGGAATGGAATGGAATGCAATCAACCCGAATGGAAAGCAATGTAATGTAATGTAATGGAATGGAATGGAATGGAATGGAATCAACCCGAATGGAATGGAATGGAATGGAATGGAATGGAATGGAATGGAATGGAATCAACCCAAACGGATTGGAATTTAATGGAATGGAATGGAATGGAATGGAATCAACACGAACGGAATCGAATGCAATGGAATGGAATGGAATGGAATGGAATGGAATGGAATGGAATGGAATGGAATCAACCCGAATGAAGTGGAATGGAATTGAATAGAATCGAATGGAATGGCATCAACCGGAATGGAATGGAATTGAATGGAATGGAATGGAATGGAATGCAATCAACCCGAATGGAATGGAATAGAATGGAATGGAATGGAATCAACCCGAATGGGATGGAATGCAACGGAGTGGAATCAACACGAAAGGAATGGAATGGAATGGAATGGAATGGAATGGAATGGAATGGAATGGAATGGGAAGGAATGGAATTAACCCGAATGGAATGGAATGGAATGGAGTGGAATGGAATGGAATGGAATGGAGTCAACCCGAATGGAATGGAATGGAATGGAATGGAATATAATAGAATACAATGGAAAGGAATGGAATCTACGCAAGTGGAAAGGAATGGAATGGAATGGAATCGAAAGGAATGCATTGCAGTGGAATGGAATGGAATGGAAAAAACCGAGTGCAATAAAATGGAATGGAATGGAATGGAATGGAATGGAATGGAATGGAATGGAATGGAATAAACTGGTATGGAATGATTTGGAATGGAATAGAATCAACCCATCTGTAATGGAATGGAATGGAATGGAATGGAGTGGAATGGAATAGAATCAACCCATCTGTAATGGAATGGAATGAAATGGAATGGAGTGGAATGGATTGGAATCAACCCGAGTGGAATATAATGGAATGGTATGGAATTCAATGGAATGGAATTGAATCAACTGGAATGGAATGGAATAGAATGGAATGATAAGGAACGGAATGGAATCGACCCGAGTGGAATGGAATGGAATGGAATGGAATGGAATGGAGTGGAATGGAATGGAATGGAATGTATTGTAACGGAATGGAATGGAATGGAATGGAATGGATTGGAATGGAATCAACCTAAGTGGAATGGAATGGAATGGAATGGAATGGAATGGAATAGAATGGAATGGAATCAACCCAAGTTGAATGGAATGGAATTGAATAGAATCAACCTGAGTGGAATGAAAGGGAATGAATTGGAAGGGAATGCAATGGAGTGCAATGGAATGTAATGGAATGGAATCGAATCAACACTAATGGAATGGAAAGGAATAGAATGCAATGGAATGGAATGCAAATGAATGGAATGTAATGCAAAGGAATGGAATGGAATAGAATAGAATAAACCAGAATGGAAGGGAATGGAATGGAATGGAATATAATAGAATAAACCCGAATGGAATGGAACGGAATGGAATGGAATGGGATGGAATCAACCATATTGGAAAGGAATGCAATGGAAAGGAACGGAATGGAATGCAATGGAATCAACCCGAGTGGAATGTAACGGAATGTAATATAATGGAATGAAATGGAAAGAACCAGAAGGAAATCGACTGGAATGGTATGACATGAAATGGAATGGAAGCAAAACGATTGGAATTGAATAGAAAGGACTGGAATGCAATGGAATGGAATGGAAAGGAATGAAAGTAAGTGAAATGGAATGGAATGGAATGGAATGGAATGGAATGGAATGGAATAGGATGGAATTATCCCGATTGGAATGGAATGGATTGGAATAGAATGGTATGGAATGGAATGGAATGGAAAGGAATAGAATGGAATGGAATGGAAACAACAAGTGGGGAATGCAATGGAGTGGAAAAGAGTAGAATTGAATGGAATGGAATAAAGTGGAATGGAATGGAGTGGAATGGAATGGAATGGAATGGAAGTGAATCAACCCGAGTGGAATGGAATGGAATGGACCGGAATGGAATGGAATGCAATGGAATGGAGTTAAGTGGAATGGAATGGAATAGAATGGAGTGGAATGGAATGGAATGGAATGGAACCAACACGAGTGGAATGGAATGGAATGGAAAGGAATGCAAAGGAAAAGAATGGAATCTTCCCGAGTGGAATGGAATGGAATGGAATTTAATCAAATGGCATGGATTGCAGTGGAATGGAATGGAATGGAAAAAATCAGAGTGGAATGTAACGGAATGGATTGAAATGGAATGGAATGGAATGAAATGGAGTGGAATGGAATGGAATGGAATCAACTGGAATGGAATGAATTGCTATGGCATAGAATCAACCCGAAGGTAATGGTATGGAATGGAATGGAATGCAATGGAATAGAATGGAATCAACCCGAGTGGAATGTAATGGAATGGTATGGAATGCAATGGAATGCAATTGAATCAAGTGGAATGGAATGGAATGAAATGTAATGAAATGGAATGGAATGGAATCAACCCAAAAGGAATGGGATGGAATGGAACGGAACGGAATGGAATGGAATGGAATGGAATGGAATGGAATGGAATGGAATGGAATGGATTGGAAAGGAATCAACCCAAGTGGAATGGAATGGAATGGAGTGGAATGGAAAGGAATGGAATGGAATGGAATGGAATGGAATGGAATGGAATGGATTGGAAAGGAATCAACCCAAGTGGAATGGAATGGAATGGAGTGGAATGGAAAGGAATGGAATGGAATGGAATGGAATGGAATGGAATGAAATGGAATGGAATGGAATGGAATGAAATGAAACGGAATGGAATGGAATGGAATGAAATGGAATGGAATGGAATAGAATGGAATGAAATCAACCCGAGTGGAATAGAATGGAATGGAATGGAATGGAATAGAATCAACCGGTGTGGAATGAATGGGAACCGAATGGAAGGGAATGAAATGGAGTGCAATGGAATGGAATGGAATGCAATGGAATCAACCCGAGTGGAATGGAATGGAATGGAATGGAATGGAATGGAATGGAACGGAACGGAACGGAACGGAACGGAATGGAATGGAATGGAATGGAATAGAATGGATTGGAATGGAATTCACTAGTGGAAATTAATGGAATGCAATGGAATGGAATGGAAAGGAATTGAATGGAAGGGAAAGGAATCGAATGGAATGGAATGGAATGGAATGGAATGGAATGGAATGGAATGGGATGGGATGGAATGGAATGGAATGGAATGGAATAAACACGAATGTATTGGAATGAAATGGAACGGAATGGAATGGAATGGAATGGAATGGAATGGAATGGAATGGAATCAACCCGAGTCAAATGGAATGGAACTGAATGGAATCGAAAGTAAAGGAATGGAATGGAATCAACTGGAATACAATGAATTGGAATGGAATAGAATCAACCTGAGTGTAATGGAATGGAAAGGAATGGAATGGAATGGAATGGAATGGAATGGAATTGAATGGAATGGAATCAACACGAGTGGAATGTAATGGAATAGTATGGAATGCAAAGGAATGGAATTGAATCAATTGGAATGGAAGGGAATGGAATGGAACGGAATGAAGTGGAATGGAATGGAATCTTACCGAGTGGAATGGAATGGGAAGGAACAGAACCGAACAGAACGGAACGGAACGGAATGGAATGGAATGGAATGGAATGGAATGGAATGGAATGGATTGGAATGGAATCCACCCAAGTGGAATGGATTGGAATGGAATGGAATGGAAAGGAAAGGAATGGAATGGAATGGAATGGAATGGAAAGGAATGGAATGGAATGGAATGGAATCAGCCCTACTGGAATAGAATGGAATGTAATGCAATGGAATGGAATGGAATGGAATGGAATGGAATGGAATGGAAAGGAATGGAATGGAACGGAATGGAATCAACCTGAGTGGAATGGGATGGAATGGAATTCAATGGAATGGAATGGAATGGAATTCAATATAATGGGATGGAATGGAATGGAATGGAATGGAATGGAATGGAATCAACTGGAATGGAATGAATTGCAACGGCATAGAATCAACCCGAGGGTAATGGTATGGAATGGAATGGAATGCAATGGAATGGAATGGAATCAACCCAAAAGGAATGGAATGGAATGGAATGGAATGGAATGGAATGGATTGGAATGGAATCAACCCAAGTGGAATAGAATGGAATGGAGTGGAATGGAAAGGAATGGAATGGAATGGAATGGAATGGAATGGAATGGAATGGAATAGAATGGAATGAAATCAACCCGAGTGGAATAGAATGGAATGGAATGGAATGGAATAGAATCAACCGGTGTGGAATGAATGGGAAGGGAATGGAAGGGAATGAAATGGAGTGCAATGGAATGCAATGGAATCAACCCGAGTGGAATGGAATGGAAAGGAATTGAATGGAATGGAATGGAACTGAACGGAACGGAACGGAATGGAATGGAATGGATTGGAATGGAATCCACTAGTGGAATTTAATGGAATGCAATGGAATGGAATGGAAAGGAATGGAATGGAAGTGAAAGGAATGGAATGGAATGGAATGGAATAAACCCAGGTGGAATGGAATGGGATGGAATGGAATGGAATGGAATGGAATGGAATGGAATGGAATTAACACGAATGGATTGGAATGGAATGGAACGGAATGGAATGGAATCAACTGGAATGCAATGTATTGGAATGGAATAGAGTCAACCTGAGTGTAATGGAATAGAATGGAAAGGAATGGAAGGGAATGGAATGGAATGGAATTGAATGGAATGGAATCAACACGAGTGGAATGTAATGGAATAGTATGGAATGCAAAGGAATGGAATTGAATCAGCTGGAATAGAAGGGAATGGAATGGAACGGAATGAAATGGAATAGAATGGAATCAACCCGAGTGTAATGGAACGGAATGGAACGGAACGGAACCGAACGGAACGGAACGGAACGGAGTGGAATGGAATGGAATGGATTGGAATGGAATTCACCCAAGTGGAATGGAATGGCATGGAAAGGAATGGAATGGAATGGAATGGAATGGAAAGGAATGGAATGGAATGGAATGGAATCAACCCTACTGGAATAGAATGGAATGTAATGCAATGGAATGGAATGAAATGGAATGGAAAGAATGGAATGGTTTGGAATGTAAGGCAATGGAAATGAATGGAAGGGAATGGAATCAACCCTAGTGGAATGGAATGGAATGGAATATAATGGAATGGAATCAACAAGAATGGAATGGAATTGAATGGAATTAGTGCAATGGAATGGAATTTAAAGGAATGGAATGCTACGGAATCAACTCGACTGGAATAGAATGGTATGGAAGGAAACCGAATTGATTGGAAAGGAATGGATAGGAATCCACCGGAGTGTAATGGAATGGGAAGGAATGGAATGTAATGGAATGGAATGAATTGGAATGGAATGGAATGGAATGAACCCGAGTGGAATCAAACGGAATGGAATGGAATGGAATGCACTGGAATAAACTGCAATGGAATGGAATCAACCAGAGTGGAACACAATACAATGGAATGGAATGGAATGGAAGGGAATGGAATGGAATCAACACATGTGTAATGGAATGGAGTTGAATGGTATGGAATAGAATCGAATGGAATGGAAAGGAATTGAATGGAATGTAATGGAATAGAATCAATCCGAAAGGAATGGCCTGGATTTGAATGGAATGGAATGGAATGCAATGGACTAAAAACGAGTGGAATATAATGGAATGGAATGGAATGGAAAGGAATGGAATGGAATGGAATGAACACGAGTGGAATGTAACGGAATGGAATGGAATGGAATGTATTGGAATCAAACCGAGTGGAAAGGAATGGAATGGAACGGAATGGAATGAAATGGAATGGAATGGAATGGTTTGGAATGGAATGGAAACAACAAGAGTGTAATGTAATGGAATGGAACGGACTGGAATCTACCGGAGTGGAATGGAATGGAATGGAAAGGAATGGAATGGAACTGAATGGAATCAACCCCACACGAATTGGATTGAATGGAATGGAATCAACTCAAGTGGAATGGAATATAATGGAATGGAATGGAATGGAATGGAATGCAATGAAATGGGATGGAATGGAATGGAATCAATCCAAAAGGAAGGTAACGGATTGGATTTGAATAGAATGGAATGGAATGGAATGGAATGGAATCAAGTCGAATGAAATGGAATGGATAGGATTGGAATAAATCCGAGTGGAATGGAATGGAATGGAATGGAATGCAATGGAATGGAATGGAATGGAATGGAGAGGAATGGAATGGAATGCAATAGAATAAAATGGCTTGGAATTGAATGGAATCAACCAGAGTGCACTGGAATGGAATGGAATGGAATGGAATAGAATCAACCGGAGTGGAATGGAATGGAATGGAATGGAATGGAATGGAATGGAATGCAATGAACCCGAATTTAAAGCAATGGAATGGAATGGAATGGAATGGAATGGAATGGAATCAACCCGAATGGAATGGAATGGAATGGAATGGAATGGAATGGAATGGAATGGAATGGAATAGAATGGAATGGAATGGAATAGAGTGGAATGGAATGTAATGCAATAGAAAGCAATAGTTTAGAATGGAATGGAATCAACCAGAGTGTAATGGAATGGAATGGAATGGAATAAACCGGAGTGGAATGGAATGGAATGGAATGGAATGGAATGGAATGGAATGCAATCAACCCGAATGGAAAGCAATGGAATGGAATGGAATGGAATGGAATGGAATGGAATGGAATCAAACCGAATGGAATGGAATGGAATGGAATGGAATGGAATGGAATCAACCCAAATGGATTGGAATTTAATGGAATGGAATGGAATGGAATGGAATGGAATGAACACGAACGGAATCGAATGCAATGGAATGGAATGGAATGGAATGGAATGGAATCAACCCGAATGAAGTGGAATGGAATTGAATGGAATCGAATGGAATGGCATCAACCGGAATGGAATGGAATTGAATGGAACGGAATGGAATGCAATCCACCCGAATGGAATGGAATGGAATGGAATGGAATGGAATGGAATGGAATGGAATCAACCCGAATGAAGTGGAATGGAATTGAATGGAATCGAATGGAATGGCATCAACCGGAATGGAATGGAATGGAATGGAATGGAATGGAATGGAATGCAATCAACCCGAATGGAATGGAATGGAATGGAATTGATAGGAATGCAATGGAATGGGATGGAATGGAATCAAGACGAGAGGAATGTAATGGAATATACAAGAATGGAATGCAATGGAATGGAATGAAGTGGAATGGAATGGAATGCAATTGAATGGAAAGGAATCAAATAAACAAGAGAGGAAAGTAAAGGAATGGAGAAGAATGGAATGTAATGGAATAAAGTGGAATGGAATGGAATGGAATGCAATGGACTCAACTCGAGTGGAATGGAATGGAATGGAATGGAAAGGCATGGAATCAACTGGAAGTGAATGCAATGTAAGGGAATGGAATGCAATGAAATCAACACGATTGGAATGGAAAGCAATGGCCTGGAAAGGAATGAAATGCAAAGGAATGGAATTAAGTGGAATGGAATGGAAAGGAATGGAATGGAATGGAATGGAGTGGAATGGAATGGAATCAACCCGAGTGGAATGGAATGGAATAGAATGCAATGGAAAGGAATGGAATCTACGCGAGTGGAAAGGAATGGAGTGGAATGAAATCGAATGGAATGGATTGCAGTGGAATGGAATGGAATGGAATGGAATGAAAAAACCCGAGTGCAATAAAATGGAATGGAATGGAATCGAATGGAATGGAATGGAAAGGAATGGAATGGAATGGAATGGAATCAACCGGTATGGAATGAATTGAAATGGAATAGAATCAACCCGTGTGTAATGGAATGGAATGGAATGGAATGGAGTGGAATGGATTGGAATCAACCCGAGCGGAATGGAATGGAATGGTATGGAAATCAATGGAAAGGAATTGAATCAACAGGAATGGAATGGAATAGAATGGAATGAAAAGGAACGGAATGAAATCGACCCGGATGGAATGGAATGGAATGGAATGGAATGGAATGGAATGGAATGCAATGCAATGGAATGTATTGGAATGGAATGGAATGGAATGGAATGGAATGGAATGGAATGGAATGGAATGGATTGGAATGGAATCAAGCTAACTGGAATGCAATGGAATGGAATGGAATGGAATGGAATGGAATGGAATAGAATGGAATGGAATCAACCCAAGTTGAATGGAATGGAATGGAATAGAATCAACCTGAGTGGATTGAAAGGGAATGAAATAGAAGGGAATGCAATGGATTGCAATGGAATGGAATGGAATGGAATGGAATCAACCCGAATGGAATGGAAAGGAATGGAATGCACTGGAATGTAATGCAAATGAATGGAATGTAATGGAAAGGAATGGAATGGAATAGAATAGAATAAACCCGAGTGGAACGGAATGGAATGGAATGGCATGGGATGGAATCAACCTTATTGGAAAGGAATGCAATGGAAAGGAACGGAATGGAATGGAATGGAATCACCCCGAGTGGAATGTAACAGAATGTAAAATAATGGAATGAAATGGAAAGAACCACAATGGAATCGAATAGAATAGTATGAAATGGAATGGAATGGAATCAACACGATTGCAATTGAATAGAATGGACTGGAATGCAATGCAATGGAATGGAATGAAAGTAAGTGGAATAGAATGGAATAGAATGGAATGGAATAGAATGGAATCATCGCGATTGGAATGGAATGAATTGGAATAGAATGGTATGGAATGGAATGGAATGGAAAGGAAAAGAATGGAATGGAATGTAATCAACAAGTGGGGAATGCAATGGAGTGGAATAGAATGGAATTGAATGGAACGGAATAAAGTGGAATGCAATGGAATGGAATGGAATGGAATGGAATGGAATGGAATGGAATGGAAGTGAATCAACCCGAGTGGAATGGAATGGAATGGCCCGGAATGGAATGGAATGCAATGGAATGGAATTAAGTGGAAGGGAATGGAATGGAATGAAGTGGAATGGAATGGAATGGAACCAACACGAGTGGAATGAAATGGAATGGAATGCATAGGAAAAGAATGGAATCTACGCGAGTGGAATGGAATGGAATGGAATTAAATCAAATGGCATGGATTACAGTGGAATGGAATGGAATGGAAAAAATCCGACAGGAATGTAATGGAATGGAATGGAATTTAATGGAATGCAATGGAATCAACTGGAATGGAATTAATTGCAATGGAATAGAATTCACCCAAGGGTAATTGTATGGAATGGAATGGAATGCAATGGAATGGAACGCAATCAACCCGAGTGGAATGTAATGGAATGGTATGGAATGCAATGGAATGCAATTGAATCAACTGGAATGGAATGGAATGCAAAGTAATGAAATGGAGTGGAATGGAATCAACCCGAATGCAATGGAATGGAACTCAATCAACCCGAGTGGAATGTAATGGAATGGTATGGAATGCAATGGAATGCAATTGAATCAACCGGAATGGAATGGAATGCAAAGTAATGAAATGGAGTGGAATGGAATAAACCCGAATGCAATGGAATGGAATGGAATGGAATGGAATGGAATGGAATGGAATGGAATGGATTGGAAAGGAATCAACCCAAGTGGAATGGAATGGAATGGAGTGGAAGGGAAAGGAATGGAATGGAAAGGAATGGAATGGAATGGAATGGAATGGAAGGGAATGGAATGGAATGGAATGGAATGGAATGGAATGGAAAGGAATGGAATGGAATGGAATGGAATGGAATGGAATGGAATGGAAAGGAATGGAATGGAATGGAATGGAAAGGAATGGAATGGAATGGAATGGAATAGAGTGGAATGGAATCAACCCGAGTGGAATGGAATGGAATGGAATGGAATGGAATGGAAAAGAATAAACCGGTGTGGAATGAATGGGAAGGGAATGGAACGGAATGAAATGGAGAGCAATGGAATGGAATGGAATGCAATGCAATCAACCCGAATGGAATGGAATGGAATACAACCAGTTGGAATGGAATGGAATGGAATGGAGTCAACACGAATGGATTGGAATGGAATGGAATGGAATGGAATGGAGTGGAATGGAATGGAGTGGAATGCAATCAACTGGGATGAAACGAATTGGAATGGAATAGAATCAACCCAAGTGGAATGGAATGGAATGGAATGGAGTGGAATGGAATGGAATGGAATGGAAAGGAATGGAATGGAATGGAATGGAGTGGAGTGGAATGGAATGGAATGGAATGGAATGGAATGGAGTGGAATGGAATGGAATGGAATCAACTTGAGTGGAATGGAATGCAATGGTATGGAATGCAATGGAATGGAACTGAATCAACTGGAATGGAATGGCAAGGAATGGTATGGAATGAAATGGAATGGAAGGGAATCAACCCGAGTGGAATGGAATGGAACGGAACGAAACGGAACGGAATGGAATGGAATGGAATGGAATGGAATGGAATGGATTGGAATGGAATCAACTAGTGGAATTGAATGGAATGCAATGGAATGGAATGGAAAGGAATGGAATGGAAGGGAAAGGAATGGAATGGAATGGAATGGAATAAACCCAGGTGGAATGGAATGGAATGGAACGGAATGGAATGGAATGGAATGGAATGGAATGGAATGGAATAAACACGAAAGAATTGGAATGGAATGGAATGGAAAGTAATGGAATGGAATGGAATCAACCCGTGTCGAATGGACTGGAATGGAATGGAATGGAATGGAATGGAATGGAAAGGAATGGAATGGAATCAACTGGAATGGAATGAATTGGAATGGAATAGAATCAACCCGAGTGTAATGGAATGGAATGGAATGGAATGGAAAGGAATTGAATGGAATGGAATCAACACGAGTGGAATGTAATGGAATAGTATGGAATCCAATGGAATGGAATTGAAACAACTGGAATGAAAGGGAATGGAATTGAATGGAATGAAATGGAATGGAATGGAATCAACTCGAGTGGAATGGAATGGAATGGAATGGAATGGAATGGAATGGAACGGAACCGAACGGAACGGAACGGAACGGAATGGAATGGAATTGAATGGAATGGACTGGAATGGAATACACCCAAGTGGAATGGAATGGAATGGAATGGAATGGAATGGAATGGAATGGAAAGGAAAGGAATGGAATGGAATGGAATGGAATGGAATGCAATGGAATGGAATGGAAGGGAAGGGAGTGGAATAGAATGGAATCAACCCTACTGGTATAGAATGGAATGGAATGCAATGGAATGGAATGGAATGGAATGGAACGGAATGGAATGGATTGGAATGTAATGCAATGGAAATGAATGGAAGGGAATGGAATCAACCCGAGTGGAATGGAATGGAATATAATGGAATAGAATCAACACGAATGGAATCGAATGGAATGGAATGGAATTTAATGCAATGGAATGGAATTTAAAGGAACGGAATGCAACGGAATCCACTCGACTGGAATAGAATGGTATGGAAAGAAATAGAATTGATTGGAAAGGAATGCATAGGAATCAACCGGAGTGTAATGGAATGCGAAGGAATGGAATATAATGGAATGGAATAGAATAGAATGGAATGAATTGGAATGGAATGCAATGGAATGAACCCGAGTGGAATCAAACGGAATGGAATGGAACGGAATGGACTGGAATTAACTGCAATGGAATGGAATTTAATGGAATGGAATCAACTAGAGTGGAATACAATAGAATGGAATGGAACGGAATCAACACGTGTGTAATGGAATGGAGTTGAAAGGTATGGAATCGAATCGAATGGAATGGAAAGGAATAGAATGGAATGTAATGGAATAGAATCAATCCAAAAGGAATGGACTGGATTGGAATGGAATGGAATGGAATGCAACGCAATGGAATGGACTAAACCCGAGTAGAATATAACTGAATGGAATGGAATGGAAAGGAAAGGAATGGCATGGAATGAACACGAGTGGAATGTAACGGAATGGAATGGAATGGAATCAAACCGAGGGGAATGGAATTGAATGGAATAAACTGGAATGGAATGTAATGGATTGCAATGAAATGAAATGGAATGGAATCAACCCGAGTGGAATGGAATGGAATGGAATGGAATGGAATGGAATGGAAAGGAATGGAATAGAGTGGAATGAAATGGAATTGAATGGAATGGAATGGAATGGAATGGAATTTAATGGAATGGAATGGAATGGAACGGAATGGAATCAACCAGAGTGGAATGGGATGGATTGGAATTCAATGGAATGGAATGGAATGGAATGGAATGGAATGGAATGGAATTCAATTTAATGGAATGGGATGGAATGGAATGGAATGGAATGGCATGGATTGGAATGGAATGGAATGGAATGCAATGGAATGGAATGGAATTGAACGGAATGTATTGGAATCAACCCGAGTGTAATGGAACGTAATTTAATGGAATGGAATGGAATGGAATCAACTGGAATGGAATGTATTGGAATGCAATGGAATGAAATGGAATGGAATGAAATCAACCCGATTTGAATGGAATGCAATGGAATGGAATGGAAAGAAATGGAATGGAATGAAATCAACCCGATTTGAATGGAATAGAATGGAATGGAATGGAATGGAATGGAATGGAATGGAATGGAATGGAATGGAATCAACTCGAATGGAGTGGAATGGAATGGAATGGAATAGAATGCATTGAAATGGAATGGAAGAGAATGGAATGGAAAGGAATGGAATCAAATCGAGTGGAATGGAATGGAATGGAATGGAATCGAATGGAATGGAATGGAATCAACTCGAGTGGAATGGAATGAAACGGAAGGGAATGGAATGGAACGGAATGGATTGGAAAAAACCTGAGTGTAATGGAAGGGAATTTAACGCAATGGAATGGAATGGAATCAACTGGAATGGAATGGAATGGGATGAAATCAACCCGCTTATACTGGAATGGAATGGAATGGAATGGAATGGAATGGAAAGGAATGGAATTAACACGAATGGAATGGAATGGAATGGAATGGAAAGGAATGGAATGGAATGAAAAGGAATGGAATGGAATGGAGTCAACACGAGTGGAATGGAATGGAAGGGAAAGGAATGAAATGGAATGGAATGGAATTGAATGGCCTGGCATGAAGTCAACTGCAATGGAATGGAATGGAATGGAATGGAAAGTAATGAAAATAAATGGAATGGAATCAACCCTAGTGGAATGGATTGGAATACAATGGAATGGAATGGAAGGGAATGGAATGGAATGGAATAGCATCGAATCAACCCTAGTTTAAAAGAATTCAATGGAATGGAACGGAATGGAATGGAATGGAATCAACCCGATTGGAATGGAATGGAATGGAATATAATGGAATGGAATGGAATCAACCAGAATGGAATGGAATGGAAAGGCATGGACTGGAATGGAATGGAATGGCATGGAATGGAATGAAATGGAATGGAATGAAATCTGCACGATTGGAATGGAATGGAATGGAATGGAATTAAGTGGAATGGAATGGAATGGAATGGAATGGAATGGAATAAAATGGAATCATCCCGATTGGAATGGAATGGATTGGAATATAATGGAATGGAATGCAATGCAATGGAATGGAATGGAATGGAATGGAAAGGAATGGAATGGAATCAAACTGAGTCGAATGGAACGGAATGGAATGGACAGGAATGGAATGGCATGAAAAGGATTGCAATGGAATCCACGAATGTAATGGAAAGGAATGGAATGGAATTGTATGGAATGGAATCCACCCGAGTGGAATGGAGTGGAATGGAAACGATTGGAATGGAATGTAATCATTCAACCAGAGTTTAATGGAATGGAACGGAATAGAATGGAAGGGAATGGAATCAACCGGAATGGAAAGGAAAGGAATGGAATGCAATGGAATGGAATGAAGTTATCCCGATTGGAATGGAATGGAATATAATGGAATGCTCCGGAATGGAATGGAATGGAATATAATGGAATCCTACGGAAAGGAATGGAATGGAATCAACCGGAGAGAAATGGAATGGAATGGAATGGAATGGAATGGAAGGGAAGGGAATATAATGAAATGGAATGGAATGGAATGGAATCAACCCGACTGGAATGGAATGGAATGGGATGGAATGGAAAGGAATGGAATGGAATGGAATCAACACGAGTGGAATGGAATGGAATGGAATGGAATGGAATGGAATGGAATGGAATGGAATGGAATTAATTCAACCAGAATGGAATGGAATGGAATGGAAAGGAATGGAATGGAATGGAATGGAAAGGAATGGAATGGATTGGAATGGAATGGAATCAACAACTGTGGAATGGAATGTAAAGTAATGAAACGGAATCGAATGGAATGGAATGGAATGCCATGGAATGGAATGGAATGGAATGGAATGGAATGGAATGCAATGGAATGGAATGGAATGGAATGGAATGCAATGGAATGGAATGGAATGGAATGCAATGGAATGGAATGGAATGGAATGCAATGGAATGGAATGGAATGGAATGCAATGGAATGGAATGGAATGCAATGGAATGGAATGGAATGGAATGGAATGGAATGGAATGGAATGCAATGGAATGGAATGGAATGGAATGCAATGGAAGGGAATGCAATGGAATGGAATGCAATGGAATGGAAAGGAATGGAATGGAATCAACCCTAGTGGAATGGAAAGGAATGGCATGGAATGGAATTGAATGGAATGGAAACAACCAGAATTAAGTGGAATGGAATGGATAGGAATCAAACAGAGTGAAGTGGAATGGAATGGATAAGAATCAAACAGAGTGAAATGGAATGCAATGTAATGGAATAGAATGGAATGGAATGAAATGGTTTTGAATGGAATGGAATCAACAAGAGTGTAATGGAATGGAATAGAGTGGAATGGAAACAACCCGAGAGGAATGGAATGGAATGCAATGGAATGGAATCAAACTGTGTGGAATGGACTGGAATGGAATGGAATGGCATGGAATGGAATGGAATGGAATGGAATCAACCCGAGTTTAATGGATTGAAACGGAATGGAATGGAATGGAATGGAATGCAGTAGAATGGATTTGAATGGAACGGAATCTAGAAAAGTGCAATGGAATGGCATGGAATGGAATTGAATGGAATCAACCCGAGTGGAATGGAAAGGAATGGCATGGAATTGAATTGAATGGAATGGAATCAACCCAAGTTGAATGGAAAGGAATGGCATGGAATTGAATTGAATGGAATGGAATCAACCCAAGTTGAATGGAATGGAAAGGAATGGAATGGAATGGAATGGAATGGAATGGAATGGAATGGAATGGAATGGAATGGAGTGGAGTGGAATGGAATGGAATGGAACGGAATGGAATGGAATGTATTGCAGTGGAATTGATTGGAATCAACCGAGTACAATGTAATGCACTGGAATGTAACGGAATGCAACGTAATGGAGTGGAATTGATTGGAATGGAATCAACCGTGGGGAAAGGAATGGAATGGAAAGGAAGGGAATGGAATCGAATGGAATAAACCCGATAGAACGGAATGGAATAGAATATAATGGAATGGAATGGAATGGAATGGAATGGAATGGAGTGGATTCAAACTGAGTGGAATGGAATGCAGTGGAATGGAATGGAATGGAAAGGAATGGAATGGAATGGAAAGGAATCAACACGAGTGGAATGGAATTGAATGGAATGGAATGGAAAGGAATCAACACGAGTAGAATGGAATTGAATGGAGTGGAAGAAATGGAAAGGAATGTGATGCAAAGGAATGAAATGGAATGGAATGGAATGGAATCAACCCCAGTGGAATGACACGGAATGGTATCGAAATTAATGGAATGGATTGGAAGAAACCCGAGAGTAATCGAATGGAATGGAATGGAATGGAATGGAATGGAATGGAGTGGAGTAGAATGGAGTCAACACGAGTGCAGTGAATGGAATGGAATGGAATGGAATGGAATGGAATGGAATAGATTCAACCAGAGTGGAATGGAATGGAATGGAATGGAATGGAATGGAATGGAATGGAACGGAACGGATCGGAACGGAACGGAACGGAATGGAATGGAAAGGAATGGAATGGAATGGAATCAACAACATTGGAATGTACTGTAATGGAATGGAATGGAATGGAATGGAATCAACCCGATTGAAATGGAAAGGAATGGCATGGAGTGGAGTAGAATGGAATGGAATCAACCTGAGTGGAATGGAATGGAATGAAATGGAGTGGAATAGAATCAACCCTAGTGGAAATAAAGGGAAAATAATTGAATGGAATGGAGTGCAATGGAATGAAATGGAATGGAATGGAATCAACCCGAATGGAACGGAATGGAATGGAATGGAATGGAATGGAATGGAATGGAATGGAATGGAATGGAATGCAATGGAATAGAATCAACCCGAGTGTAATGGAATGGAATGGAAAGGAATGGAAAGAATGGAAGGGAACAGCATGGAATGGAATGGAATGGAATGGAATAGAATGGAATGGAATCAACCTCAGTGGAATGGAATGGAATGGAATCGAATGGAATGGAATGTAATGGAATCAACCCGAGTGGAATGGAATGCAGTGGAATGGAATGGAATGGAATGGAATGGAATGGAATGGAATAGAATGGAAAGGAAGCAATCTAAGTGGAATGGAATGGAATGGAAAGGAATGGAATTGAATGGAATGGAATCAACACGAATGGAATGGTATGGAATGGAATGGAATAGAAAGGAATGGAATGGAATCAACGCTCGTAGAATGGAATGCAATTGAATGGAATGGAATGGAATGGAATGCAATGGAGTGGAATGGAATCAACCCGAGTGGAGTGTAATGTAATGTAACGGAGTGGAATGGAATAGAATGGAAAGAAATTAACCAGAATGGAATGGAATGGAATGGAATCGAATGGAATCAACAAGATTGGAATGGAATGAAGTGGAATGGAATGGAATGGAATCAACCTGAGTGGAATGGAATGGAATGGAATGGAAAGGAATGGAATGGAATGGAATAGAATGGAATGGAATGGAATGGAATGGAATGGAAAGGAATGGAGTGGAATGGAATGGAATGGAATGGAATGGAATGGAATCAACCCGAGTGGAATGGAATGGAATGGAATGGAAAGGAATGGAATGGAATGGAATGGAATGGAATGGAATGGAATGGAATGGAATGGAATGGAGTGGAATGGAATGGAATGGAATGGAATAGGATGGAATCATCCCGATTGGAATGGAATTTATTGGAATAGAATGGAATGGAATGGAACGCAATGGAATGGAATGGAATGGAAAGGAATGGAACGGAATCAACCTGAGTCGAATGGAATGGAATGGAACGGAATGGAGTGGCATGAAAAGGATTGGAATGGAATCAACGAATGGAATGGAATGGAATGGAATGGAATGGAATGGAAGGGAATGGTATGGAATAGAATCCATTCGAGTGGAATGGAGTGGAATGGAAAGGATTGGAACGGAATGGAATGATTCAACCTGAGTTTAATGGAATGGAGTGGAATGCAATGGAATGCAATGAAATTATCCCGATTGGAATGGAATGGAATATAATGGAATGCAATGGAATGGAATGCAATGGAATCAATCGCAGAGAAATGGAATGGAATGGAAAGGAATGGAATGGAATGAAATGGAATATAATGAAATGGAATTGAATGGAATTTAATCAACCCGAGTGGAATGGAATAGAATGGGATGGAATGGAAAGCAATGGAATGCAATGGAATCAACCAGAGTGGAATGGAATGGAATGGAAGGGAATGGAATGGAATGGAATAAATTCAACCAGATTGGAATGGAATGGAATGGAATGGAATGGAATGGAATGGAATCAACAACAGTGGAATGGAATGTAAAGTAATGGAATGGAATGGAATGGAATGGAATGGAATGGAATGGAATGCAATGGAATGGAATGGAATGGCATCAACCCGAGTGGAATGGAAAGGAATGGCATGGAATGGAATTTAATGGAATGGAAACAACCGGAATTAAATGGAATGGAATGGATAGGAATCAAACAGAGTGAAATGGAATGCAATGTAATGGAATAGTATGGAATGGAATGGAATGGTTTTGAATGGAATGGAATCAACAAGAGTGTAATGGATAGGAATGGAGCGGAATGGGAGCAAGCCGAGAGGAATGGAATGGAATGCGATGGAACGGAATCAACCTCTGTGGAATGGATTGGAGTGGAATGGAATGGCATGGAATGGAATGGAATGGAATGGAATGGAATCAACCCGAGTTTAACGGATTGGAACGGAATGGATTGGAATGGAATGGAATGCAATAGAATGGATTTCAATGGAACGGAATCTACAAAAGTGCAATGGAGTGGCATGGAATGGAATGGAATGGAATCAACCCGACTGGAATGGAAAGGAATGGCATGGAATGGAATTGAATGGAACGGAATCTACAAAAGTGCAATGGAATGGCATGGAATGGAATGGAATGGAATCAACCCGACTGGAATGGAAATGAATGGCATGGAATGGAATTGAATTGAATGGAATCAACCCGAGTGGAATGGAATGGAAAGGAATAGAATGGAATGGAATGGAATGGAATGGAATGGAATGGAATGGAATGCATTTAAATGGAATTGAATGGAATCAACCGAGTGGAATGTAGTGGACTGCAATGTAATGGAATGCAACGTAATGGAATGGAATTGAATGTAATGGAATCAAGCCGTGGGGAAAGGAATGGAATGGAAAGGGAGGGAATGGAATGGAATGGCATAAACCCGACTAGAATGGAATGGAATAGAATTGAATGGAATGCAATGTAATACAATGGAATGGAATGGAATGGAATGGAATGGAATGGAATGGAATGGAATGGAGTGGATTCAACACGAGAGGAAAGGAATGCAGTGGAATAGAATGGAATGGAATGGAATCAACACGAGTGGAATGGAATTGGAAGGAATGGAATGAAATGTAAAGGAATGGGATGGAATGGAATGAAATGAAATGGAATGGAATGGAATCAACCCGAGTGGAATGGCATGGAATGGTATCTAAATTAATGGAAAGGATTCGAAGCAACCCAAGAGGAATTGAATAGAATGGAATGGAATGGAATGGAATGGAATGGAATGGAATGGAATGGAGTGGAGTAGAATGCAATCAACCCGAGTGGAATGGAATGGAATGGAATGGAATGGAATGGAATGGAATGAAATGGAATGCAATGGAATCAACAACAGTGGAATGGAATGGAATGGAATGGCATGGAATGGAATGGAATGGAATTGAATGGAATGGAATGGAATGGAATGGAGTCAACCTGAGCGGAATGGAAAGGAATGGGATGGAATGGAATTGAATGGAATGGAGTCAACCCGAGTGGAATGGAATGGAATGAAATGGAATGGAATCAACCCGAATAGAACGGAATGGAATGGAATGGAATGAAATGGAATGCAATGGAATAGAATCAACCCGAGTGTAATGGAATGTAATGGAAAGCAATGGAAAGAATGGAATGCAATGGCACGGAATGGAATGGAATGGAATGGAATGGAATGGAATGGAATCAACCTCAGTGGAATGGAATGGAATGGAATGGAATGGAATGGAATGGAATCGAATGGAATCGAATGGAATGGAATCAACCCGAATGGAATGGAATGGAATGGAATGGAATGGAATGGAATGGAATGGAATGGAATGGAATGGAATCAATCTAAGTGGAATGGAATGGAATGGAATGGAATGGAATGGAATGGAATGGAATCAACACGAATGGAATGGTATGGAATGGAAGGGAATGGAATGGAATGGAATGGAATGGAATGGAATGGAATGGAATGGAATGGAGTGGAGTAGAATGCAATCAACCCGAGTGGAATGGAATGGAATGGAATGGAATGGAATGGAATGGAATGGAATCAACACGAATGGAATGGTATGGAATGGAATGGAATGGAATGGAATGGAATGGAATAGAACGGAATGGAATGGAATCAACCCTCGTAGAATGGAATGCAATTGAATGGAATGGAATGGAGTGGTTTGGAATCAACTCGAGTGGAATGTAATGTAATGTAATGGACTGGAATGGAATGGAATGGAAAGGAATTAACCAGAATGGAATGGAATGGAATGGAATAGAATTTAATGAAATTGAATAGAATGGAATCAACAAGATTGGAATGGAATGGAGTGGAATGGAATGGAATGGAATGGAATGGAATCAACCCGAGTGGAATGGAATGGAATGGAATGGAAGGGAATGGCAAGAAAGTGAGTGGAATGGAATCGACCCGAGTGGAATGGAATGGAATGGAATGGAATGGAATGGAATGGAATAGAATTGAATGGAATCACCTCGCGTAGAATGGAATGCAAAGTATTGGAATGGAATGGAATTGAATGGAATCAACCCGAGTGGAATGGAATTGAATGGAAAGGAATGAAATGGAAAGCAGTGGAATGAAATGGAAAGAAATGGAATGGAATGGAATGGAATCAACTCGAGTGGAATGGAATGGAATGGTATCAAAATTAATGGAATGTATTGGAATGGAATGGAAGGGAATCAACCCGAGTGGAATGTAATTTAATGGAATGGAATGAAATGTAATGTAATGGAATGGAATGGAATGGAATGGAATGGAATGGAATAGAATCAACCAGAGTGGAATGGCATGGAATGGAATGGAATGGATTGGAATGGAATGGAATCAACAACAGTGGAAAGGAATGGAATGGAATGGAATGGAATGGAATGGAATGGAATCAACCCGAGTGGAATGGAAACGAATGGCATGGAGTGGAATTGAATGCAATGGAATCCACCCGAGTGGAATGAAATGGAATGGAATTGAATGGAATGGAATGGAAACGAATGGTTTGGAATGGAATCAACCCGAATGGAATGGAATGGAATGGAATGGAATGGAATGGAATGGGATGGGATGGGATGGGATGGGATGGGATGGAATGGAATGGAATGGAATGGAATGGAATGAAATGTTTTGGAATGCAATAGAATGGAATGGAATGGAATGGAATGGAATCAACACGAATGGAATGGAATGGAATGGAATGGAATGGAATGGAATGGATTGGAATCAACCCATGTGGAATGGAATGGAATGGAATAGAATGGAATGGAATGGAATAGAATGGAATGGAATGGAATGGAATACAATGGAATGGAATGGAATGGAATGCAATGTAATGGAATCGAACCAAATGGAATCAACCCGAATGGAATGGAGTGGAATGGAATGAATGGAATGGAATGGAATGGAATGGAATGGAATGGAATGGAATCAACCCGAATGAAATGGAATGGAATGTATTGGAATCAAACCGAGTGGAATGGAATGGAATGGCACGGAATTCAATGAGATGGAATGGAATGGAATGCAGTGGTTTGGAATGGAATGGAAACAACAAGAGTGTAGTGGAATGGAATGGAATGGAATGGAATGGAATGGAATGGAATGGAATGGAACTGAATGGCATCAACCCGAGAGGAATGGAATGGAATCGAATGGAATCAATTCGAGTGGAATGGAATAGAGTGGAATGGAATGGAATGGAATGGAATGGAATGGAATGGAATGCAATGGAATGGAATGGAATCAACTCGAGTGGAATGGAATGGAATGCAATGAAATGGGATGGAATGGAATGGAATCAATCCGAATGGAATGTAGTGGATTGGAATGGAATGGAATGGAATGGAATGGAATGGAATGGAATGGAATCAAGCCGAATGAAATGGAATGGAATGGATTGGAATCAAACCGAGTGGAATGGAATGGAATGGAATGGGATGCAATGGAATGCAGTGGAATGGAATGGAGTGGAATGGAATGGAATGCAATAGAATGCAATGGTTTGGAATGGAATGGAATCAACCAGAGTGTAATGGAATGGAATGGAATGGAATGGAATGGTATCAACCGGAGTGGAATGGAATGGAATGAAACGGAATGGAATGGAATGGAATGGAATGGAATGGAATGGAATGGAATGGAATGGAATGGCATGGAATGGAATCAAACCGAGTGGAATGGAATGGAATACAATGGCATGGAATGAAATGGAATGGAATGGAACCAACCCGAGTGGAATGGAATGGAATGGAATGGAATGGAATGAAATGGAATGGAATGGAATCAACCCGAGTGGTATGGAATGAAATGGAATGTAGTGGAGTGGAGTGGAATGGAATGGAATGGAATGGAGTCAACCCGAGTGGAATGGAATGGAATGGAATGGAATGGAATGGAATCAACCTGAGTGTCATGTATTTGAATGGAATGGAAAGGCATGCATTGGAATGGAATGAAATGGAATCAACCCAAGTGGAAAGGAATGGAGAGGAATGGAATGGAATGGAATGGATTGGAAACTAATGAAATGGTTTGGAATGGAATGGAATCAACAACACTGGAATGTAATGGAAAGAATTGGAATGGAATGGAATGGAATGGAATGGAATGGAATGGAATGGAATCAACCCGAGTGGAATAGAATGGAATGGAATGGAATGGAATGGAATGGAATGGAATGGAATGGAATGGATTCAACCCGAGTGGAATAGAATGGAATGGAATGGAATGGAATGGAATGGAATGGAATGGAATGGAATCAAACCGAGTGGAATGGAATGGAATACAATGGCATGGAATGAAATGGAATGGAATGGAACCAACCCGAGTGGAATGGAATGGAATGGAATGGAATGGAATGGAATGGAATGAAATGGAATGGAATGGAATCAACCCGAGTGGAATGGAATGAAATGGAATGTAATGGAGTGGAGTGGAATGGAATGGAATGGAATGGAGTCAACCCGAGTGGAATGGAATGGAATGGAATGGAATGGAATGGAATGGAATGGAATCAACCTGAGTGTCATGTATTTGAATGGAATGGAAAGGCATGCATTGGAATGGAATGAAATGGAATCAACCCAAGTGGAAAGGAATGGAGAGGAATGGAATGGAATGGAATGGATTGGAAACTAATGAAATGGTTTGGAATGGAATGGAATCAACAACACTCGAATGTAATGGAAAGAATTGGAATGGAATGGAATGGAATGGAATGGAATCAACCCGAGTGGAATAGAATAGAATGGAATGGAATGGAATGGAATGGAATGGATTCAACCCGAGTGGAAAAGAATGGAATGGAATGGAATGGAATGGAATGGAATGGAATGGAATGGAATGGAATGGAATCAACCCGACTGCAATGGAATGGAATGAAATGGATTAGAATGGAATGGAATGAGGGAATGTCATTGAGCAATGAAGGAATGCCATCCTTTCCCAGATGCCAGCCACCTGTTTCACATCCAGGACTGATTCTCCATCTCCCCTCTAGCAAATATCCATGTCTGTGGGCATTGTGGCACGCCCCTGTGATCCCAGCTACTCCATAGGCTGAGGTGGGAGAATCGCTTGTGCTTGAGAATTCAAGTTTTCAATGAGCCATGATCACACCACTGCTCTTCATGTTGGGTAAGCGAGTGAGACCCTGTGTTTTTTCCCCTACATTTTACAGAATTTTTTTTTGCCTCTTTCTTCCATTAATCTGTGTTTTGTCCGTTCATTTCCTGCAAATCTTTAGAGGGCAAATGAGAAATTTCCCTTTTTCTCTCTAAATGAGTAAGTTCCTCAAAATTTGGGCCCCTGAATAGGCAACAGGAGGGTGTGTGCAGGGGCTCTGCCACAGTGACTTGACCACTCCCAGTCAGGCATCAATAATACTCCCCAGAACCCCAGGCTGATGCCCACTGATGCTGATGTAGTTCAATCCACTTCCTCTGCTACTGCACCAGGCTGACATGCCTTGGCCCCTGTTATAGGTGTGAGATATAATGTGTGCAAGTCTGTGTTCAGTTTTAACCAAATCCAGATGCTTTCCTACTTTTTCAACTTCCCTGTTTTTCTATTTAATACTTATTGCTCACTCCGTAAGACAGTAGAGATGGCATTCTCCTCTAGTTATCCTCAGGGAGAGCTGGCTGAGGACAATTAGTAACACCTTGGTTGTGAATGTCAAATAGATTTTGTAACTTCATGTCAGATGCAAGATCCTAATAGTAAATTATTTTATTACAATTGTCTATCACTGATAGAAAAAGGTAGTAATTGAAATTCCAAAAGTTGGTTTTAAAAGTAAAAAGCAAATCCCGAAAGATGTAGTATCCTAAAGATGTAGTATTTTCCATGAATCACTGGGAAAGTAAAGGATGATAAAAACTTTTTTATTCCCCTTAGTGCAGAATTCAACACTGGACAGACTGCAGGAATGGGAGCATTCGGGGAATACAGGAGAGGTCAGCTATTGTTCAACCAAACTGGCTTGGGTTATGGTGGGTGGGATGCAGATGGTGGTGGTGATGGCAGTTAATGTGGACCCACAAAGGAGCCAAATATGAAACTTGTGAAGAACCTCAGAGTTGAAGGCACTGCTGCCTGGCTTCCTGGGTGGAGCCTGTGCCACTGGAATTCTCACCAGAAAGTAATGTCGTGAGTAGTGCTTTAGGTGTGTAATAACCAAAGATTTAGTGAAGTCCCTGAGCAAGGAGACCTGAGGTCATATCACACAGTCCTAAGTCAAATCTCAACAGCCAAGCAGAGCTTCTGAAACTCATTCTGCCCCTAGAGGAGGTTTATCAGACACCACTGGTTGGGTCTGGAGTTGTCACAACCACTGACATGCAGAGCAGAAGGCCAGGCAGGGTCTATACTTGCAGGGGGATCAGTGTGGTTGGAGGTCGATGTGCATGATTCAGACATGTATTCAGGATGCTCTGTGCATCTTTGGGGATTTGGAAGAACATGCTGAGTCCGTGGGAGTTTTATGTTCTTCTAGCCCATCTCCTCCTGCCTGCCTGATGACTCAGACCTCAGCATACGCACCACGGAGGGCACGGGCCATGTATAGAGGCTGCTCTGTGCAACTCCTGATGGTCAATCTGATTCTCCGTTCTCAGAAGAGTTCCTCTGCTTGTGCCAAGAGAGAGCCTGTGTCCACATGCAAACTTGGCAGATATGGCAGGAGGACAAAGAGTCAGGCCAGTGTCAGCTAAACTAGAAGGGATGCTTTTCACTTTGGAATTTTAGGTCACTTAGTTCTCATTTCTTCTACTGTTCTCTGATGTTATTAATATAAACTTTTGTATTGTTTTCTCTCCAGGTTCTTGCAGTGGTTCTTTAGCCTTTCAACTCCTACATCGTTGCCCCAGAGTAGGAAGATTCCTTTTGAAACTTACTGGTCATTTTGAATGACAATTTGGGTACCAAATTATCACAAAAAATAAAAGGTTTTGAAATAAGTAAATACATATATGTGTGTATATATATATACATATATATATTTTGTCTTGAGACTGAGTCTCGCTCTGTCGCCCAGGCTGGGTGCAGTGGCGTCATCTCGGCTCACTGCAAGCTCCACCTCCCGGGTTCAAGCCATTCTCCTGCCTCAGCCTCCCGAGTAGCTGGGACTACAGGCGCCCGCCACCGTGCCAGGCTAATTTTTTGTATTTTTAGTAGAGATGGGGTTTCACCATGGTCTCGATTTCCTGACCTCGTGATCCACCCATATTGACCTGCCAAAGTGCTGGGATTACAGGCATGAGCCACCGTGCACGGCCTGCATGGTGTCACTTAAGATAATTTTTCAAAATATTTATGAACGAATCATGGGCAAATCAGTTCCATTTCATGAGGTGATATAATCAACACATAGAAGTGTTTGCACCCAAAGGACAAAATACCTTTTTTTCTGGTTAAAATACTCAAACCCATCAGAAATGATTATCTATTCTAGGATGATCCACACCATGGTAAGTGAAGTTAAAACTGTATTCCCCAGGAGAAAAATCAAAAAATAAATAAATAATGAAAGCATGGTATATAGAAAGAATCTTTCACACATACAAAGATAGACAAGTCGTCAGAGGACTTTTCTACACATATTCATGAGAGAGAACGCACATCCAACCAAAAATACATTGAGTTCATTTCCACAATCAGCAGTGTGGAGACTGAAGATAGTACAATTACAATTACATTCTTAACCCAAAAGTACAAAAACAAAGAATAGATAGTTTACAGAAAGGAGTTTGTAAAGCACACAATGACAGGTCTACAGAAGGTATTCACAAGTGAGAAAACACATCTAACCAAAATTCTAGGGATTTCACCATCACAAACACCACTTTGGAGCCTGGAAATGCTGCACAGCCTCCTGTGAGCAGGACACTCACCGGGTCCCGGAACAGTGTGATGGCCCCAAACACAAACCTCAAAGTAAGTTCAGCCTCTCAGTGTGGCAGGAGCAGGTGCGGTGCCAGGGGATGTGTCTCCAGCAGTTGGAGTCAGGTGGGCTCAGGGAGATGACTGGAAAGCCTTTGAGGAAGGAAGAGGCCATGAGGCCTTAGTCATAGGCACAGGCTCCTCTTCTGTGTGAACAGGGCCAGGGTCCTCCAGGACACCTTCCAAAGCCTCCTCTTTCCTCCACACGTAGGGCACTGAAGCCCCACCGACCCTCCAGGGTTTGCTGCCACATCATCCCTGGAGCAGACCCTAAAGTTCCCTGCTGTTCTCATGGCTATAGGGATGCTCAGTCATGTCACTGTAAGGGAACCCTAGTGTGTCCTGTCCTCACCTGCTGCCACTGATGACCTTCATAGCAAGTCTCCATGCCTTTGCCAAGTGACCTCACTCTCACCAACCATCAGGAGGCTGGAAAATGGCCTGCACTCCATGATGTTCGGCTTATGAGTAAGTCAGGGCTCAGGGCAGTCTCATGTTTGTGCAGCTCATAATAATATCACACAGGAATCCTATTTTGACTTTCCCTGACTCCTCATTCTCTCTGAGCAGTTACTCACTCTGCTCGTCCACTCTAAGACTTTCTTCTTGTGCAGCTGCTAATGGTGTTTTCATTTGGAGACTGACATGACTGTATTGGTGGAATACTAGATGTGTGCTTGTCACATCCTCACATTTCTAAGAATAAAAGACCCTTCTTTTGAGTGGCATTTATTCTTTTTTTCCTAGTTTCTCAGGATTACATTTCCAGTGATTGATGTGAAAACTTCTTTGCTAAAACACATTCCTAATGCTATAAATTAACTGCATTTTTTTGAATCTCATAAATTGGGATATGTGATGTTTACTTTCAGATCCAAGTACTTTGTAATTTCCCTTTTTGTTGCTTCTTTGCCCCAGACTACATATAGTGGTACTTTACATATTTTCCAAATATTTAGATTCTTTTTGGCAAATTTTTAAAAAATTAAATTTAGAAATTCAGTGGCTTTATTGGTACGAGTTGTTTTTGGTTACACTGATGAATTGTATAGTAGTGAACTCTGGGCTTTAGCTACCCATCACCCGAACAGTGTACCTTGTGCCCAATAGGTAATTTTTCATTCCTCCTCCTTCTCCCACCAACCCCCTTCTGATAACTTTCTGTTTCTGATTTCTAATACAATCCCCTCAGTTATGAATAATTTATTTTTTATGATTTAATCAGCTTGGTTTTTTTGAAATATCTTGTTGCCCAAAATATAATGTATCATTAGCCAATGTTTTGAAAGACCATGGAATCTGCTGTGGTTTGGTGGAGTGTTCTCTAAGTATCAGCCCTGTCCAGGTGGTTGATAGCGTTGTTGAAGTCGTCTGCATCTGCAATGGCCCAAGAGGCCGGGCCGTTTGCACTTCAACCTGGATCTGCTGCAGAGCCCTTTTCTATCCTGAGTCCCACTCACGACTGGCTGACTTTCATGTCACCTGCTGGGCCAAACCTGTATTCCAAGGGGTAGAATATTAGCCTCCAGAAACCAAAGAAGTCCTATTTGTGGCTTCCTTCTTTGAAAGACAAAGACACATATTAACAACACTGGAATAAAATAAATATTCCTGTAATCCTGAACTCTGATTCGCTCCGTCTTTATGTTACACACATTACAAAGGCCTTATTAATGGGGACACCATTTAGTGGCATTTGATGGCAGCTGTAGAGACGAATGCCCAGATTCAAGGTGCAGGGCAATACCAGCCAGGGGAAATCAGCCTCCCAACCACAGCCACAATATGACTAGGCAGCCACAAAGAGTTCCCAAGTAATTTTCTGATCATTGGCCTGGTCGTGGTGCAGTATCTGGACTTGCTCTCTAATGAGGAATATTTAATGTTGTGATGTCCTTGATTCTACTGCACCAACATTCATCTGGTCTGTTTGTCTGTCAGCCACTCACAAGGGCACTCAAGTCAAATTCTCTAAATATATAATTGTCTTCCTTCAAATTCCAGAGAAAAGGTTGATTTTAGATTTGCCTAGCAAATTAAATATTTTAATGCTATTAATAGGATCATTTAAATGGTATCCTTCTCTTAGTCTCTCTGCAAAGGTTAACCTGGGGCAAATTTCATAATAGGTTTTTCTTTATTTTCATTTTCCTCTATAATTTCTGAGTAAGATGACCTACTCTGAGAAAACCTATGAAGTTAGTTTTAACCCAAAACAAAATCATTATTTTGAAATTTAATACCATCACAAGCCAGAGACAAAAGATATTACTCTTGCTTTACGGCTTATTAGGACTGTTAATGACTAGTAAGTATTTGCTTTAATCTTCCACAAGTCAATAGGTTTCTTCCTTTTATTTTGCCTTATGCAAATAATTGTATAATAGTTTTCCTGTTATAACAGATTTGTGTACCTTCTTATTTTCAGTATTAATGTTTGCCTAGGACTGCTAGGATTCCAGAATACAAAAGAAACCATTTTCTAGGTTGAGGATGTTTCTAATTTACTAGGGTAAGACTATTTACTATGAGTAAGATCCAGCTAAATCAGTAGCTAGCAAGAAATTATGCCTTTAGTCCTCTGTTAAACATGATAGTTTTATCCTTGACTGCTCCTGGGAAGTCAGAATTTATTTCATTTTATTACTGATGCTTCATTTTTTTTTGTTTGTTTTTTTTTTTTTTTTTTGCTGGTAGATATTTTAGAAGAGTTAATATCTAGAAGTATTCCAACATAAGGGCAACTGGCTCTTCACAGAGCATTTACACTTGGGTGATCCTTAGCTCCTGCCCAAGAATCACCAAGTTATAATGAAGTTCACTGCTGTGATGTGAAGCTGCTGCTTCCAGAAGGGCAGAGTCACTATTTCCAGTTGTCAATGCAGAAGCTGTATTATTATTATTAATTATTAATAGTATTATTATAAGACAAGAAATGAGCACTAAATGCTTTATTCAGCTCTTGTCTGTTTCCTTTTCTGTACTTTTGATTTTTGCTAACAGGAGGTGTAAAGAAGCAGTTAAAAGAAAAATTCAGCTGACTTTAGAACTCAGTTTGATTGATTTGAACCATAATTTTTCTCTAGAGTCTTAAACATTATAAATTATAATTTATATAAATATTTGCTTGATTCTTAAAATTGTTTAACATGAAAAAAACGATGTGAGAACTCGCAAATTCTATTTTCATTTTTTCTACAGGTAAACGATCTTATCTAAGTTACAAGTAAATAAGTTATTGCACTTTATTTTCTTGTTATATTCATTGAAGTTCTTATCTAAGTTACAAGAAATAAGTTATTCCACTTTATTTTCTTGTTATATTCATAGAAGTTCTTATATCAACTGCAGCTTCTACTACAGTTTAAATGGCTAGAATCCCCAATTTAGTCTCTAAAAACGTCTTGGGATCTTCATTTCCCATCTCTCAAGTAAACCAGGTTTTACTATAAGGCCTCAAGGCTAACTTCACATTCAAAGAGTAGAAAAATTATACTAACATCTCAGGCAAGCTATGGTTTTATAGAGTTTTACTTTTGAGGACGGAGACCCCTTTCTTCAAGGGTGTGAATTCGAGGGGAACTTATGAGACACAGAATGGTCAGGGAGAAAACAGACTCATAACTTCACTTTGTGCAGTTGGTGGGTGTGGTGGATTCTCCAGAGATATTAACAAGCACAGAGGAGAAGCCCACCACTTAATCCCACAGCTGTGTGGATAGTTTCATAGGATTTCTGAAAACCTTTTCCAAGAAAAAGTGAAGACCAGAATCGAAACATTTGGAAACAGGTTCAGATGAGACAGATCTAGAACAGGGTCCGAAGATTCAGAAAAGTCTGATATGGAAACAACGCTGTTTCTTTCAATGTTTGGAGAGAGAGATTCTCAGAAGCAGAAGACACACATTCAAGGAGCCTACATTCCCTGTGCTCTCTCCCTGTGTTCCAGAATATTTATCCATGAATCTCTGTTCCAGCGAGGGACAATTTCAGTTAGTGAGACAACGCAGACGGCTTCATTCCCAGGTGCCTGGGAGCCAGGAATCCATTCACAGGACCTGTAGCTTCACAGATGGAAGCTCCATTTGTGGGTGACTTGGTCTTAATTCTCATCTAAGGACAAACTCTCACCTTTAATTTAAAGAAGGTTCATTGATGCTCAGGTAGGGAACAGGCCTCTGTGTGTCTCAGCCTCATCCATAACAGTGTGGGTTTGCACTGTCTGGACTAATACAGTCTGTAGAACAAAGTCTACACGATGTGCAACAGGGATCTATAAATGAGAATGCTGTGTTGTTTATTTCAAAACTGTGGGCTTATTTCTCAATGGCCTGAGTCAAACTCAAATTTTAAAATGTAATTGTTTTAAAAACCACAAAAATAAGAATAGTTTTAACCTTTTAGAAAATACTTAATCTACATATCCAGAAAGCCTGACCCACATCTGCTAGCAGTAGGTAAGACAAGCCCCAGTTTATGAAAACCTTAAACTTAATACTGGTCTCTGTAGCTCTCTGACACAGAAACTCCCCACTGTGCTGCTGTGTGGCATCCCCTAAATGCATATCCCTTCTACAGTGTCCTGCACATTTTGAGAAACAACCCTGGCACCTGATTCTCTGGACTACCACCTGCTGTGAGGAACTTCTTGCTGTAAACCTGTCAAAGCTTCACCCAATAGACTAGGTCACGTGTGCTACTGCCGTCTGTGGTCATCTGTTTTTCCTTGGTCAGCCAACAAATCCCTCAACCCCCCTACAAACAGGATCACAGTGTCCACCCCATAAACACTGATTCCCGGTAATGAACACAAACAATTCCACTTCCAAGACTCCCTTCTCAAGTCATATGAGTAATACAGTTCTTTTCAAGTATATGGATCCCAAACTAACCAATCAGGAAAAGGAGACACAGCCACACTAAACCCTGCCTGTAGAAATCCTCCCTCATTCAGATGACCATGATTCAGATGAGAGACACACAGAGGCCTGCTCCCACCCTGGTTCAAATGTAGGTTGCTCTTCCATCTTGTCTGTGTCCACTGTAGAGTGACCAGCTTTGTCTGCTGCTGTGAAAGCCCTGGTAGGATGCATCAACAGATAAGAGAGGGAGGATTCTGGTTAGAATTATTAATAGTGTTCTTTAAGTCTACAGTTTAAATCGGGTAATTTCAAAGGCTTTTTCTGACTAAAAAAGGATTTGTCCAAGTTTTTACATTTTCCAGATATGTAAGGCGACAAATCATGAGATTTTTGTTAAAAATCCCAGGGGTAGTCTTTTTAATGGTTCATTCATTCTCATAGAAAACAGCAATGCTCTCTTAAATTCAAGCAATCTAAATACTTTGTGAAAATAACATTCTTAAGAATTGGCTTACAGTAAAAGAAAACGGGGCAATTTTTTTACTGTTATTCAGTTTCCTGCAATTCAAATCTTTGCATTAGATAATGGATAAAACTGATTATTGATTTAACACCCTTTCGGAATAATTATTTAAAACTAACAATAAAATGGACCATTTTGTTCTATTTTAGTTAGGCTGTTTATGTCTCCTTCTTCCATTCCTTCAGCTTCAGATGTTTCTGACTTTTTTTCACTACCATGGTTAAGAGTCTGACCTTTTCAACACTAAGAAGCAGATCAGAATTTGCTGACATCATCAGAAAAAAAGTCGGGTACCCAAAATTTGCAACACGTAATAAGAGAAAAGAATAAATAAAATTTTAACAGTGAAATATGAGACTTTTATTTCAATACCTCCTCGTAGCTACTGTTTAATATCATCAGCCCATATTATTGTCATGGAGTTCAACATTTGAAGGTCAATATCATTTTTAATCAAGTATGTTTTCCGATCTTATTAAAAAATGATATTTTGGTAGATTCCCCAGAAGATATTCAGATCAAGCTTTCTTTGCAATCTTACCTACAATGGCATTTATTTGTGTTCTTGCGCAATTAAGTATGACTTTGTGTTAAATTACCCAAGCTTACATCACACTACAAGCTAGTCCTTCATTGTTCCCGGATTATTATTTTTTTTTTCAGAAATGTGACTGTCCTTGTGAAACTATTTATTGTTGGCACCATTATTCAGGAGCTGTTCAATGGAATGTTAAGCACATCAATGACAAATAAAGAACAGTGTGGTTGTTTTTCTGTTTAATGATCAGTTGTATGGTAGGTTCACATCCCTAAGCTGTGAGCATTTTTACATAAAGTCAAGAAAATATCAGTTACAAGTACAGGTTACCCAGAGATGTAAAACTGTGAATGCAGTTCTTGCTCTTTATACACAGAGAATTTCCTTTGGATCTGTGGACTCGTGGCTGTGGCTGCACCACATCCAGGCTGGGGGAGACTCACGTCTCACTCACAGTTGACGAGAACCTGGAAGCCCTGACAGGACCTGATTCCACATGACCAGGGAGACTGTGTGGGAAGAGCTTTTCTAATCATCACTTGAAAAAACATCATGCAAAGTTATTTCTTATTTGTTCTGTATCATTAACCTAGAAGATTCTTCCCTTAAGACAGAGTCCTCTGGGCCAGGCACAATGGCTCACACCTGTAATCCCAGCACCTTAGGGGGCCAAGGCAGGCAGATCTCCTGAGGCCAGGAGTTCAAGACAAGCCCAGACAACATGGTGAATGAAACCCCATCTCTACTAAAAACAAAAACAAAAAAAAAAAAAAAAGAAAGAGCCCTCTGGTTAACCTTGTATATGTGAGACGATTATGATGAGATAGATCCCAGATTGAACAACTGGTCACCAGGAATTTTAAATTTGCTGCTGGAGGCACAAAATTTTGTCTGTCTGTCTTTCCTTTTTCTTACCCTGGGCTCTTGGCTCTAAATGTAGAGGCTCACATCATTCTCCCTGTGAGGCGCTTGGACAGAGAGCTCTTATGCTGTTCACTCACCAGGTGCCAGGGCAGGGTAGATTCTAATATTTGAGTTGAACATTCTTGAACAGTTATCCTGGAAACAGTAGATACCAGACAGCCCTTGAACTGGCTCCAGGCTGCTTTTTATTTGCAGGCTCTCAGTCCAGCAGTGCTTATGGGGCTGGGCCTGTTTCATACTCTAGATTGACTGAGAGGGATTCAAGCCAGATGGCATTCACCTCCCAGAGATGTATTCTAGACACACATTTCCATATTGTCAAGGTTCTGGTGCTTTCTTAGAGTCATGCCCTACACAGTGTGTCCCTACAAAAGGTCCGAACTTTCACCTTCAGATCCTTCTTCCGTTGATTGTGGGCAAACTTGGCTGAATCTAGTTCTGTTTTATTCCAAAGGACAATTTATATCACATTGTTCACAGAAGAGACATTCCCCCTGCCCCATCAACCTTTTCCACACCACTGCACCCACCAGGTGATTTGCATATTGTCCCCTAGGGAAAACCTTCCCTTGTGAGTCTGAGATAAAAGCTCAGCTCTAACCTTGCCTTGATTGATCAGGACTCCTCAGTTCATCTTCTCACCATGAGGCTCCCTGCTCAGCTCCTGGGGCTGCTAATGCTCTGGGTCCCTGGTAAGGACAGAAAGAGATGAGGGAGGACAACCGGGTGGGAGGTGAGCTCTGTGGGCTCCACAGCTTCCCATGCTTATTCCAATAATGTGATAGAGTCACATGGTCTGTGCTCCAGGGAATGGAATTCATGTTTGTCTTATGAATAATCAGGATTCACCTCCAGGGAATGATGACCAGTGCTCTGATTAAGAACTTGAAGAAAAAGAGTTCCCTTGTGGCTAATAAATAATGGGTCTATTTTAGAAAGTCTTCTTTTCATGATGTAAATCAAAACTTTAAAAATGTACCTGTAAATCAGTATCACAAGAGAAATTATGAAAGTTGCTCATAATGTATCTATGTAAACTTGCACTTCTCTGTTATTATTTCAGGGACCAGCGGGGATATTGTGATGACTCAGACTCCACTTTCCCTGCCCGTCACCCCTGGAGAGCCGGCCTCCATCTCCTGCAGGTCTAGTCAGAGCCTCTTGGATAGTGATGATGGAAACACCTATTTGGATTGGTACCTGCAGAAGCCAGGGCAGTCTCCACAGCTCCTGATCTATGAGGTTTCCAACTGGGCCTCTGGAGTCCCAGACAGGTTCAGTGGCAGTGGGTCAGGCACTGATTTCACACTGAAAATCAGCAGGGTGGAGGCTGAGGATGTTGGGGTTTATTACTGCATGCAAGCTCTACAAACTCCTCCCACAGTGCTACATCCTTGAACAGAAACCTCCCTGCTGGGTTGGCCCAGCTACCCACATGTGCTGCTTGTCCTGGGGAGCAGCTGAGCAGAGTCTCTGAGTCTGCAGAAGAGAAGGCTGTTGGAGACGTCAGGGCGGCGTTTGCTGCTGAGGATGCTGCTCCATGAGAGCCTCAGCAGCACCTCATATCCCATATGTTAAGGCCCCACCAGCTGCCACAGCCTGCGGAAGGTATCAGGAGGAGGAGAATTCATGGGGGCCATATGCCCTGGGAGCAATCGGCTATGATGAAGGGAGAGTGAATGAAAACTCACATCCTCACCCTCCCTGTCTTGCCCACATTTGTCAAGTTCATGCAACTGTCAGAATAACCAGACCGTGGATGCAGTTTAGTGACAACACAAGTAGAACACGTACGGGAAATGACCAGCTTGGGGTTTATTTCACACACGATGACAGTCATATTGGGAAATTCATAGTCTCCCATCTCCCTAATTCTGCTCTCCAACTTGCACTAAACCCTCCTCTCCAGTGTCTCACAGGAGAAAGCACTCTACACAAGGTGTCTGCAGGGAACTATGGCTAAGGACACTGAGTAAAGATGTTTGATGTTGGATTATTCAAATAGACTTTGTAAACTCGTGGCAGGTATGACATCCAATGTCAAAAATTGATTACTCTTAATTACTATTTGGCAAGTGAAAAGCAAATTTTCACAATTCCAAAACTGTCCTTTAGAAATAACTGCATAAAGTCAAAGATAAAAAATATAAAGTTTATTTCAAGTACAAAGGAAACATTCAGAATAATGTGAGATTTTTATTTCTCTTCCAAATTCTAAAAGTTTTGAAGGTACTTAGGCTAAATTCTACTTTAGAATAGAAATGTATTACTGTGTTTTCATAAGAAAAGATTTCAAAGAATACAAAAATACATTCTTTTCACGTGATTACATCATTACCTGAAAATGAATCTTAATTCTATGTTTCAGTTGTAAATGCATGGAGCATCTATGCTTTTCATCGATTTTATTAAACTTAGTGTTCTAAATGATGTTGAACCCGATAATGAGTCATGTGAGCTACATGGCATAACACCGTGTGATAAACACAAAATAATGACAGAATCAACAGAAGAAGATCTGCTTCAGGCTAAGGGTGTAAAGTACAATTGGGAAGATTGTTTATTCCAAGATACCAGATTCCATTGTAAATGTAATTAAAATTACACAATTCCATTTCTGTTAGGTTTAAAAATTGTATGGCAAAATTTTTATAGATATCAATCACACTGGAGCCCTCAAATGAATAAAATGTGGCACAATATGTTTTTAAAAATACTGATAAATGCATCATTGAGCTTAAGAGGCATTATGCAGAATGTAGTTAAGGAACACAAAGTGTGGCGGGGTGCAGTGGCTCATGCCTGTAATTCCAGCACTTTGAGAGGCCGAGGCAGGTGAATCTGCTGAAGTGAGAAGTTTAGGACCAGCCTGGTCAACATGATGAAACTCTGTCTCTACTAAAAATACAAAAATTAGCCAGGCATGGTGGCATGTGCCTGTGATTCCAGCTCCTCAGGAGGCTGAGGGAGGAGAATCACTTGAACCCGGGAGGTGGAGGTTGCAGCGAGCTGAGATCATGCCACTTCACTCATGCCTGGTCAACGTAGCGAGATTCTGTTAAAAAAAAAAAAAACTGTAAGTAGTATGACCCAGAACTAAGCAATGCTATCGTCATCTTCAGCCCTTATGTGATTGACAGCATCTAGTGACCTTGAATTTCTGCTTTGCCGTGAGACATAAGCTTAGTCCCAACCCATTCAAGATGGTTAGATATATTTAACAAACAAACAAATGACTTACATAATGCTGATGTAACAAAGGACTACACTGTGAAAACAAATGGTGAGAGGTGAACGTTCCCCTAAACCTGAGAGAAGATACGAGGAGAATCAAAATTGGCTGGTACAAAAAAGCCACTAGTTGCAGTTGGCCAAATGTGACGAGGTTACTGTGCCTGTTGCCATGGCAGTGCGGAGACAGGCAGGTGGCCTTGGTGTTGTGGGTGGCTCGGCTCCATGAGGTCACTCAGGTAGGTGGGCAAGAGGCACGACCACCTTCAGCACACAGCTTCCTCCTTCCTCACAGTCGCTGCCCCCACACCCATCCTCAGCAGCATGAGTGGAACAGAGTGAAGGGAAAGTTGTTTTCTTCTAAAGATCAAAAATCTTGAACTTGCAAATAGAAATAAATGTTATTTTTGCTGCAAGTACACATTTGAGAAATCTTCCATTGAGTGGACCTGATGATAAACCCACATATTTTGTGTGTTTTAACCTGAAAATGTATTTATATGATTCTTGGAAATAATTTTTGAGTATCAAATTATATTTTAGCGGCTTATTTCAAGTTGTTATTTACCATATGATAATTACTCCTAAAACGTCATCAATTAAAAAAAAAATCATGTGTTGCTCTAACTGTCCTCCACTGAAAGCAATCTCTCTATTTAACCTCATCAGACTCCTTTTAAGCTCTTAAACTCATCTTACTTTTTTACTGATTTGATACATTAAGTCAATTTATTATTTATGGTAAATTTATGTATGTATTTATTTTCGCTATCACAAGCAGAAAAAGCCTGTAAGTTGCTATGCCAAAAACCTGCCTCTAGATGGCAAACAAATCCCACAATACACAAAAGAGAGCCAAGTTCTTAGAAACCCTGGGAAAGGAAGAGGGCTACTGTCCCATTAACAACTTGGAGCCCTTAAGGCAAGAATCAGGTGGAACATCTGGAACATCTGAGAGGAGACATCAGAGTATGGAGTAGTGGGGAACCTGCTCTGTGCTCTGAGACTGAAAGCCCAGCCTTGCTTCTCACTACTGCCTTGACTATGTCCCCATCTGCTGTGAAGTGAATGGTGTCTTCTAAATTCATGCTGAGCCCTAATTGCTGAAAAGTGTAAGACATGGAATGTGGGGATTATGTGCATCTTCCCGACACCAACATGATGCTCAGGAAGGAGGCTTCATGTTTTCTCTTAGGATTCTTTTACTAACCAACATTTTCCCTCTACTGCACATTTCCCTTTCCTGATTGTCCCTCTCTATTGACAGAAGATGGCCCAGGGGATTCACTAGTGAGTCTCAACCTCTTACCCAAAGCCCTCAGTCTAGTGTTGCTCTTTTCCTTCATGCTATTTTTGTTTGTTTTCTTGTAATCATTTTAGCAATAAAATATCACATTTTTATTCCTAGCTATTGCAGATGTTATCCTAGTTAATTACAATGGTTGCCTTCTAAATAATAAATGGTCTTTCAAAATGATGTTAAGAGATCCAAATCCGTGTGCTTTGGAAGTTCCATGAAGCTCTGTCTAACACAAGTGCCAGTGGCTCTCCCAGAGTGTTCCGTGCAGCTAGCCCCACAGTGTCCCTCTGTGCTGTCATATGACCCACTGCCTTCTGTGAATGAGATATTCTGATAAGAATCCTGGTGGATGCTATTTCAGCCAGTGCCCATGCAACTCCCATGAAAGCTGAGGACCACAGGCCCCTGAAGACAATCACAAGTCTCTAGACTCATAGCTCATGACTGTCCTCTGCAAACACAGCTTCTCCCCGGATGGCTGAGGGTTGTCATTGGCTGTGTCCTTCCTTGTGCATGACAACAGGAGACACAGAAGGTCTGTAAGGAGCTCTGCAAGCCAGGTTCTGAGCAAGCCCTCCTGTGTGGGGCCCTCTTACCTGGACATAGGTGTGTAAACCAAAAATGAAACTACATGCTCCCTAGCCAACTGAATAAACTCCTCCTCTCAGCCAAGGACGCACCAAAATCAACCTGAAATACAAGTACAGGCCATGATAGGAGTGGATGATTGGATATGCCTTAACTGACCACCCTACCTTTAAAATTCAGACACAACTGACCACCTTTTAATATGAAGACAGAGACCTTGAGACTGACAAAGCAAACTCTTTATAGCAATAAGATACCAACATGACAGATACCAGGCCCTAGGAGAAATCAAAGTATTTTCCCCAAGATATTGTTATTTAATGTATTTAAAAATGCCTCTGCAAAGCTGGTTCTTGTGGGAAAAATCTACATTCTGTAGAGATTCCTACCCCTTTTTAAGTCTCTTTCCTGACCAAGAGAGATTTAACTAAGAGTTTGGCACCTTTTAAGTCTACTAAGAAACAATTACAATCTATTCTCTCTGAAGCCTGCTACCTGGAGGCTACATCTGCATGATGCAACCTTGGCTCCAAAACCCTTTTTCTAAACCCAGAAACTCCCTTGTGTTGATTACAGGTCATTAGATAAACTCTTTCAACCACCTATGAAATCTTTGAATCCACCTATTACCTGGAAGTCCCCAACATCCCCCCTCCTTCGGGCTGTCCTACCTTTCCATATCAAAGCAATATACAGCTTACACATATTTATTGATATCTTATATCTCCCTAAAAAGTATAAAACCAACCTGTAGCCTGACCATCTTGGGCACATGTTCTCAAGACATCCTGAGGCTGTTTCACTAATATTTCTTTAACTGTGACCAAATACATTTCTAAATCGATTGAGACTTTTCTCAGATACTTATTTGTTTATAGGTATCACTGGATACACTTAAGGAGGTGAAGAGATTTATGACATTGAAAAAAGGAGGAAGCCAGGGGGTGTGGCGAGAGAGAGAGAGAGAGAGAGAGAGATTGTGATGTATGTACAGGACTAACACTGAGACCTGGTTATGTAATGGTGTAGTACTGAGTATCATCCCCAAATAGTGAGGTTTCATTCCAAGAAGACTATGCATGTATCTCCTTTGGGAAAACGGCCTTTGCAGGTGTAAATTAAGGAGCTTGAAACAGGGAGATGGTCTTAGATTAATCAACTGGCACTTAAATGCGAACTCAAGTGTCCTAAAAAAACAAGAGGTAGAGAAACATTTAGCATAGACTGAAGTGGAGAAGGCAATGTGAACACAGAGACAGAGATTGCAGTGATGTGTCCACATCCCAGGAGAGAGAAGCCACCAGAAACTGGAAGAGCTAAATCAGACTGCTCCCTAGAGCTTCTGAAGGAGCCAGAACTGATGACTCCAAGATCTTAGCCCAGTGAAACTGATTCTGGACTTCTGAACTATGAGAGATTCCATTTCTGTTGTTTGAAGCTACCACATTTTTGAGAAGCTGTTACAGAAGCCCGAGGACACTAACACAAATGGGGCTCCAGGAAAATCCAGACTAAAGGTGCTGTGTTGGTTTGCAATCTCCTTGCTTAACTTTCTGATACTAGACATAAATAGATTGGTGAAAAATTTTGTGATTGAAGAAATGTACATGAAACCTACAGTGTACAGAGAAGCATCTGATAGTTATAAGATAAATATTGATAATTTTAGTTGAAAATGACATATGACTGTTAATATCTCACATAACATTCTGAGTTACTCAAGAATGCATAAAAAGGGCACTAGATACTCTTCTCATGTATGTGTGTGTGTCTGTCTATACGTGTATGTACACTTCATGGTGCATCAGCTGGCGGAACCCTCAGGGCACCCCTTCACATCCTCAGTGCCCCATTTCACACATGAGGAAACTGTTCATGAGAGCACATGGCTGATTTGCATAAAAGTCACATGGTCAGCAGTTGCTGAAGCTGAACTTGGAATCTAGGTCTGTCTGACCTTAACTATGTTCCTTCCACAGAGCCACATTCATTCCATAGAGGAACCCACCACCTATAAAACCAGAAAAGAGGCAAAGACCGAAGTGCAGGGTGGATTTCTTAACACAAGCTCACTGAGACCTCTAGTCCTCATCATGCTGACACTATGCTTAAGCCCAGATCCTTCTACAGTTTTGTCTACAAAGCACAATTCGCTCAAAGCCGTTACAAACACCAACAGCCTTTCTTTCAGATATGGCAGCAGGGTCACATCTTATATGGCCCTGACCACATTTTGTCTCCTCTGCAATCCCCATCTCTCTGACTCAGTCCTCACTTGCAGCCATAAAAAAGGATGAGTTCATGTCGTTTGTAGGGACATGGATGAAGCTGGAAACCATCATTCTTAGCAAACTATCGCAAGGACAAAAAACCAAACACTGCATGTTCTCACTTATAGGTGGGAATTGAACAATGAGAATACTTGGACACAGGGCAGGGAACATCACACACCAGGGACTGTTGTGGGGTGGGGGGAGAGAGGAGGGATAACATTAGGAGATATACCTAATGTAAATGACTAGTTAATGGGTGCAGCACACCTACATGGCACATGTATACGTATGTAACAAACCTGCACGTTATGCACATGTACCCTAGAACTTAAAGAACAATAATAATAATAAAAAAGATTGGGTCTTGTACATCTAATTTGCCCTATGAATGTTAAAACAGCAAACCTGCATCCTCTTCCTCTTCTCATGTGCTGTGAGAGATGACATCCAGGCTCCCAGATACCAAGATTGTATAAGACCTAACCCAGAGAATTACTCAAGACACTTTCTACATAAGAAGAATTGTGGGGCTAGCTCTCCTCATAGAAAAATGTTTTCTGTCTCTTGTTCAAATTCACAGCAAAACACAACAACATAGAACTATCTGGGAGAACAGAGGACAATGATACAATAGGGAAGTAAAAGACACTCCTTCCCCTTGCACTGGTTTCCTGTTGCTGCTGTAACAAATTACCACAACCTCACTGGCTTCACACAACACAAGTGTATTATCTTACATTTCTGGAGGTCAGAAGTCTCAATGAAGTAAAATCAAGGAGTAATAGGACTCTATTCATTCTGGAGGCTTCAAGAGAGAGACTCCAATATCGAGCATTCCATATTTCTGATGTTCCCACATTCCTGGCACCATGGCCCCTTCCTCCATCACTCCAGTTTCCCTGTCCATTGTCCCAGGTCCTCTCTGCCTGTTACCCTCCTCCCTCCCTATTATAAGGACCCTTGTGATTATTCTGGTCTCACCCAGATAATTCAGGATATTCTCCTGACCTCAAAATTCTCAGCTTAACCATGTCTGCCAAGTTATTTTTTGATGTATTAATAAGTAATAATCATAGATTCCAGATATTAGGACAATGATATCTTTAGGAGGGTTATATTACTCATTCCACAAACAACTCTCATCATCCCCACAGTGGACTTCCCCTGAGGTAGAATAAAAATATCACGAGGCAGATTTATGAGGCAATAGACCTAGAAAAAAACCTTAGACTCTAGGACTCTCTGATGTGTGGATGTCAAATTCTGGGGGATTCTGATTCTCTACATGGACTCTATGCTCTCTGTGGACTCTATGGTGTGTAGCCATCTGTGGAAGGCTTCTTTCATTTTGTGAACTAGAAAAGAATGAATCTCTGCTAAAATGAAACCTAAGAAAGACTGGCAAAGGCAATTTAAAGATTTCTTAAATTTTTGGAATTTCCCTATGTATTAAAACACAAGAGTGGCAGTAATTTAAACCAACGATGCCCTCCAAGAATGAGGATTTTTCCAATGCATCAGGTTGGGTCCCCTCAGTGAGAAGGATGCCAAAGATTCGCATGCAGGCAGTATATTTACAAAGTGCAGGAAACAAGCAAGTGAGCAAGGGAAGAGAGGAGGGAAAGTGAAAGTGAAAGGTACCTCAGCAAAGAACCACCTCTGAGGATGATGAGAGCTCAAGCCCACATAGAAACACAGGAAAAATGCCTCTGTGTTTCCACCTGACAGGTGAGGGAGCTGGGGTATGTGTACACCTCCCTCAGTCAGTCATCACTGATTGGTAGCCATCCTAAGGGATGCTAATTCCAGGCCGTGAGGTCTGCCTCATTTGCAGCCTGAGCTGCCTTCCCCACGTTCAGATAGAGCAGTGAAGGGGAGAAAGAGCCATAGAGAGTCAGCTGAAATATAATAACTAGAATCCCCAAGGCATAGTAACAATGACTGCTAAAATTATGCAGAAAGAAAAAAGTGCATTTGAATCCAGAGACGTATCTCTCCGAATCTGGATATCTGGATCCTGGCAGCCTGTTCTGTAGCCACTTCCCAGAAATCCAGTCCCCTGGAAAAGCAGCAGGAGGTTTGTGCATAGGCTGCACTACCTTGATCTGGCCACTTGTAGTCGTGCATGAGAACTACTCCCTGGAATATTTCTCAGTCCACCGACACTGATGTAGTTGGCTCCACTTCCCCTGCTGTTGAGCCAGGCCGACACGCCCTGGGCAAAGGCAGCAGTGTGAGGTATTGAGGTTCAAATCAGTGCTTAAGATATATTTGGATGCAAAATACTTTTTCATCTACATGGGCAGTGTCTTGGCAGAAGATGGAGACTCTCTCTAAATGGATGTGAGACAGGGCGGCTGGCATCTGGGTCAGGATGATGCCCTGGTGCACGGCAAGAACATGCGTCGTGCAGCAGCCGCCATCACTAAGGAGAGAGGTTCACTGACCTGTCCTTACCCCAGGGCCTCTCCCTCACCTCCTCTCCAGAAAGCCAGACTCTAGGGCAGATGCTCCTGAGACCCTAGGAAAGGCTGGTGGGGAGTGCAGCTCAGAGCATTACGCAGGGGATGTGGCCTTTGTCATCCTACCTTGAAACAATTGATTATTTGAGCCTAGATTGATAGAGGGCTTCAAGCTGATCCTAATCCAGGCTCCTATAGTCAGTGAGTGAAACAGAGATTTCAGTTGGAATAATCAGACCTGGTATCACTAGTCAGCTCTCTATGCTGGAGAACCATAAGAAATGATACCGGCCGGGCGCGGTGGCTCACGCCTGTAATCCCAGCACTTTGGGAGGCCGAGGCGGGCGGATCACGAGGTCAGGAGATCGAGACCATCCTGGCTAACACGGTGAAACCCCGTCTCTACTAAAAATACAAAAAATTAGCCGGGCGTGGTAGCGGGCGCCTGTAGTCCCAGCTACTCGGGAGGCTGAGGCAGGAGAATGGCGTGAACCCGGGAGGCGGAGCTTGCAGTGAGCCGAGATCGCGCCACTGCACTCCAGCCTGGGCGACAGAGCGAGACTCCGTCTCAAAAAAAAAAAAAAAAAAAAAAAAAAAAAAAAAAAAAAGAAATGATACCAAAGGCAGGAAAGGGGAGAGAATATGGGGATCATCACGCCAGGAATAAGGTGCAGCCCATTTAGCCCCTGGGCCTTAAAGAGACCCATAGCTCTGGACAACAGCAGATCTATGCATGACACAGTTATCATCTTTGTGCATCTTCAGCGAATTGTTTTTCCTTGTACTGCTAAGAACAATGTCTTAAGTGTATTAGTAAATTCTATGGAATTTATTAAAGATGCTTCTGATAAATTCTTTTTATATTCATTTCAACAAAGAAGCAATTTCACACTGACAGAGACATTGTTGGTATAGAACTAAATACTTTTACACTCATCAAATTCCTCTGAGATTAACTGAAAGTTCTGAGAACCTCACATTCTACAACTTTATTATGAATTTTCTGCCAAAAATGATGCTTTCCTATACACTCCTTATACAAGTATAAAATATATTACTTAATCTAGTCTTGGGTTCATTTAAAATTTTGAAAATTCACTCCAAAAATATGTTCTGTAACTGTATGGCCACCAAGGAGAAATGTATTCTCTCAAGGTAAATCTGTGCTGCCCTGGTCTGACCTGGGACCCTGGGGACACTGCCCCTGTGCTGAGTTACTGAGATGAGCCAGCCCTGCAGCTGTGCTCAGCCTGCCCCATCCCCTACTCATTTGCATGTTCCCAGAGCATTGCCCCCTGCCCTGAAGACTTTTTTATACGCTGGTCACACCCTGTTCAGGAGTCAGTCCCAGTCACAACACAGCATGGACATGAGGGTCCCCGCTCAGCTCCTGGGGCTCCTGCTGCTCTGGCTCTCAGGCAAGGAAGGAGAACACTAGGAATTTACTCAGTGTGCCCAGTACTGGCTGGCTCTTCAGGGAAATCCTCTGATAACATGATTAATTGTAAGAATATTTGTTTTTATGTTTCCAACCTCAGGTGCCAAATGTGCCATCCGGATGACCCAGTCTCCATCCTCCCTGCCTGCATCTACAGGAGACAGAGTCACCATCACTTGCCAGGCGAGTCAGGGCATTGGCAGTTATTTAAATTGGTATCAGCAGAAACCAGGGAAATCTCCTAAGCTCCTGATCTATTATGCATCCTATTTGCAAAGTGGGATTCCCTCTCGGTTTAGTGGCAGTGGATCTGGGACAGAATTCACTCTCACCATCGGCTGCCTGCAGCCTGAAGATTTTGCAACTTATTACTGTGAACAGAGTTACGGTACCCCTCCCACAGTGTTACAAGTCATAACATAAACCCCCAAGGAAGCAGATGTGTGAGGCTGGGCTGCCCCAGTGCTCCTTCTGGTGCCTGTATCTGCTGAGGGAAGTTCTCAAACTCAGTCAAGTTTGGAAAGGCATTGGGAGATTTTCCTAGTGGGGACCAGGGAGGTTCCTCTGAACCCTAAGCCTCTTTTGCCCTCATCCCCAGCAGAACAGACATGACAATGCCTGTCCTGACTGAATAAAGAAGAGAGATAAGTCCAACTGAGGAGTCTGTGTTACGGGATCATTGGAATTTGTACAGCAAAAGAGAAACTATTCTCAGTATTTCAAGGAGAAATTATTCAAGTTGAATAAATTAGAGTCTAAACCACAGTCTTTTTGAAGCCTACGGTAAAAAGCAGGTACTAGAGACAGGGGATTCTCAGGTGTTCCTCCAGCAGCCCAAGTGCACCTGCCCCTGGTGGTATGTGCTGAGTACCGTGTGATGATCTTCAGACCTGTCTGGGAAGCCCAGGGCTGGGGTGCTGATGCTCTCAGCTGCCTGCAGCATGACTCCAGGTGATTCTCCAGTCCACACCTAACTGCATGTGTTTTACCTCAGGTGTCAGTGTACATGAATCCACCACTCTGACTTCCCAATCTCATGACAGTAATTAGTTGTAACTTTTTGCAATCTCATTGAGCAACTCTAAAGAAACCATAGAGGGAAAAGGAGTTTTGGAAAATGTGCTCCCAGAAGTCACAGTAATGATGGGGAATTGACAGCTGACAGGGAAGTAAGGTGACCCTTTCCACAAGCTTCAACATTTTGCCAGTTACGAATTGTCGCAAAATACATTTGAATGTGCTTTCAAGTACTACCAGTTTGGGGTCATAGCTGGAAAACTTTATTAAGTCGCGGATAAAATGAGAAAATCAGGAAATTGTATGAAATATACAATAAGGCTGTGTGTGGTGGCTCAGGTCTGTAATCCTGTGATAGTTAATACTGATTGTCAATTTGATTAGATTGAAGGATGTAAGCATTGCTCCTGGGTGTGTCTGGGAGGGTTCTGCCAAAGGAGATTAATATTTGAATCGGCAGTCTGGGGAAGGCAGACCCCCCCCCCCCCGCCACTTAATGTATAGGCACCATCTAATCAGCTGCCAGTGAATATAAAGCAGGCCACAAAAGGTGAAAAAGTGAGTCTGGCCCAGCCTCCCAGCCTACATCTCTCTCCCGTGCTGGATGCTTCCTGCCCTCCAACATTGGACTCCAAGTTCTTCAGTTTTGAGACTCGAGCTGATTGTCCTTGCTCCTCCTGCCTGCAAACAGCCTACTGTGGGACCTTGTGATCCTGTAAGTTAATATGTAATTAACTATATATGTGTGTGTGTATATATATATATAAATATATATATATATACACACACACATATATAACTGATATATGAACTTATTAGTTCTGTCCCTCTAGAGAACCCTCACTAATACAGATTTTGGTACCACGAATGGTTCCACAGGAACAGAATATTAAGGATGGAGTTCTTTTCTTGGTTTGAGGGTTTCTGGATTTGGCTGCTAAATATGATTAGACACCAAAATGCTAAGGACTCTACTTTTAATTGTATGGAGAACATTAATAGTCCTTGGCATGAATGGTTTAAGAGCTATGCAAAGTAAATTCACTTGACACTAATGAATCATCACTCGTGAGAGGCAAGGAGTTTAGTGACTCTGTACCTAATACCCTGGACAAACACCTTGCAAAATAGATTTGTAAGGGCAGCACCTGCATCTTTGAAGAGCCCTGTAATGACTCTTCTCTGTATGTCAGATCTACTGGTGAGAACTGCAGTCACTCAATTACAAAATTTAAATAAAATTTGGAATAATTGGATCCTGAAGTGTCAGGGGCCAAGTGGTGGCACTCAACCCTCAAAGGCACCATCGGTGTAGCTACTGCAATGGACGGCAAAGACAAAGTAGCAATCTGAAGAGTCTAACCATGTAGAGTTCTGGCATTGGCTAATTAATCACAGTGTTCCTAGGAGTGAAACTGATAGGAAGCCTAATGCATTCCTACGTAATTTATGTAAGGAGGAAACTTAAGGTCAAACAGATAAAAGACTAATTGGAATTATAAAAACAGAGATTCATGGGCCCTCAATCAATTTTCAGCCTTGAGCCAGTTTACAGACCCAGAACCCCTTGAATGAAGGGGAGGCCGGGTCCCCTTGAGGTGTCCCTGGCAGATAGGAATGCTGCTTTGAGGTTTTGGCAGGCCCCCATAGGTGAATCATGGTGGAGGCCACTAGTATTTTCCAGCAAGGCCCGGTCATCTTCTACAGTTAACTACTCTCCTTTTGACAGACAGCTCTTATCCTATACTGGGCTTTTGTGGAAACTGAACATTTGACTGTGGGTCAACAAGTCACCATGAGACCTGAACTGCCTTTCGTGAACTGGGTGCTTTCTGACTCATCTAGCCATAAAGTGGGTCATGCACAGCAGCATTCCATCATCAAATGGAAAAGGTGTATAAGTGATTGGGATCAAGCAGGTCCTGGGGGCACAAGTAAGTTACATGAGGAAGTGGCTCAAATGCCCATGGTCTCTACTCCTGCCACCCTGCCTTCTCTCCCACAGCCTGCACCAATGATCTCATGGGGACTTCCCTTTGAGCAGTTGACAGAGGAAGGGAGGACTAGGGCCTGGTCCACAGTTGGTTCTGCACAGTAGGCAGGTACTGCCCAAAAGTGGACAGCTGAAGCACTACAGCCCCTTTCTAGGACATCCCTGAAGGACAGTGGTGAAGGAAAATCTTCCCAGTGGGCAGAACATTGAGCAGTGCACCTGGTTGTGCACTTTGCATGGAAGGAGAAATTTCCAGATATGTGATTATGTACTGATTCATGGGCTGTAGCCAATGGTTTGGCTGGATGGTCAGAGACTTGGAAGAAGCATGATTGGAAAATTGGTGACAAAGAAATTTGGGGAAGGAGAGTATAGATGGACCTCTCTGAGTGGTCAAAAACTGAAGATATTTGTACCCTATGTGAGTGTTCACCAACAAGTGACTTCAGCAGAGGAGGATTTTGATAATCAAGTGGATAAGATGACCCGTTCTGTGGATACCACTCAGTCTCTTTCCCCAGACACCCCTGTCATCGTCCAATGAGCCCATGAACATAGTGGCCATGGTGGCAGGGATGGAGGCGGTGCATGGATTCAGCAACGTGGACTTCCACTCACAAAGGCTGAAGTGTCTGTGGCCACTGCTGAGTGCCCAATTTGCCAGCAGCAGCAGAGACCAACAGTGATCCCATTGTATGGCATCATTCCCTGGGGTGACCGACCAGCTACCTGGTGGCAGGTTGATTATATTGGACCTCTTCCAACATGGAAAGGAGAGAGGTTTGTCCTCACTGGAACAGGCACTTACTCCAGATATGAGTTTGCCTACCTGCACGCAATGCTTCTGCCAAGACTACCATTTATGGACTCAAGGAATGCCTTATCCACTATCACGGTATTCCACACAGCATTACCTCTGACCAAGCACTCACTTTACAGGTAAAGAAGTGAGACAGTGGGCTCATGCTCATGGAATTCACTGGTCTTACCATATTCCCCATCATCCTGAAGAAGCTGGATTGACAGAATGGTGGAACGAACTTTTAAGGTCACAATTACGTCAACTAAGTTACAATACTTTGCAGGGCCAGGGTACAGTACTCCAGAAGACCATGTGTGCTCTTGGCCCAATCTATGGTACTGTTTCTCCCATAGCCAGGATTCACAGATCCAGGATTCAAGGGGTGGAAGTGAAAGTGGAACCACTCACTATCACCCCCAGTGATCCACTAGCAAAATGTTTTATTTCTGTTCCCGTGACATTAGTTTCTTTACTTGACATCTTAGTTTCAGAGGGAAGAACTCTGCCACCAGGAGACACAATAACTATTCCATTAAACTGGAAGTTAAGATGGCCTCCTGGACACTTTGGGATCCTCCTACCTTTTTTTTTCTTTTTTTTTTTATAATTGTACTTTAAGTTTTAGGGTACATGTGCACAACGTGCAGGTTTGTTACATATATATTCATGTGCCATGTTAGTGTGCTGCACCCATTAGCTCATCATTTACATTAGGTATATCGCCTAATGCTCTCCCTCCTCCCTCCCCCCACCCCACAACAGGCCCCAGTGTGTGATGTTCCTCTTCCTGTTTCCATGTGTTCTCATTGTTCAATTCCCACCTATGAGTGAGAACACGCGGCGTTTGGTTTTTTGTCCTTGTGATAGTTTGCTGACAATGATGGTTTCCATCTTCATCCATGTCCCTACAAAGGACATGAACTCATCGATTTTTATGTCTGCATAGTATTCCATGGTGTATATGTGCCACATTTTCTTAATCCAGTCTATCATTGTTGGAGATTTGGATTGGTTCCAAGTCTTCGCTATTGTGAATAGTATCGCAATAAACATACATGTGCATGTGTCTTTATAGCAGCATGATTTATAATCCTTTGGGTATATACCCAGTAATGGGATGGCTGGGTCAAATGGTATTTCTAGTCCTACCTTTAAGTGAACAGGCTAAGGAGTTACAGTGTTGGCTGCAGTGATTGACCCAGACTATCAAGATGAAGTCAGTCCACTACTCCACAACAGAAGTGAGGAAGAGTATGCATGGAATAAAGGAGATCCATTAGGGTGTCTCTTGGAATTATCAAGCACTGTGATTAAGGTCAATGGGAAATTATAACCAATCCGGGTAGGACTACAAATGGTCCAGATCCTTTCCGGGTCGTGACCTGCTGAGGCGCTTGCTAAAGGCAAGGGGAATACAGAATGAATAGTGGAAGAAAGTAGTTATCAATACCAGCTACAACCACCTGACCAGCTGCAGAAATGAGAATGGGAACTATCATAAGTATTTCCTTCTTCTTTTGTTAAAAACATGCTTGTGCATGTATGCACTTGTACTAAGAAAATATCTTCATTTCATTTCCTTTTTCTTTATCAAGTGACATAAGATTTATTGACCTCATATCAGCATTTAAGCATTGTTCACTTTATGTAATAGTATTTGGGTTGGAGATTGGTGTATTTCCAGTTGTAGGAAGGATAGTTGTATTATGTTAGGGGTAATTATGACCTTACTATTGTCTGTATTTTAAGATTATGTATGACCTCAGGAGATGTGTGTGGGTTCAAGTTGACAAGGGGTGGGCTTGTGATGGTTAATAGTGAGTGTCAACTTGATTATATTGAAGGATGTAAAGTATTCATCCTGGGTGTGTCTGTGAGGGTGTTGCCAAAAAAGATTAACATTTGAGTCAGTGGGCTAGGAAAGGCAGACCCACCCTTAATCTGTGTGGGCACAATCCAATCAGCTGCCAACCAAGCTAGACTATAAGCAGGCAGAAAAATGTGAAAAGGGTTGGGCCTAGCCTCCCAGCCTATATCTTTCTCCCATGCTGGATGCTTCCTGCCCTCGAACATGGACTCCAAGTTCTTCAGTTTTGGAGCTCTGGCTGGCTCTTTTTGCTCCTCAGCCAGCAGATGACCTATTGTGAGACCTGGTGATTGTGTGAGTTAATACTTAATAAATCTCCTGTATTAGCCAGTGACATCTAGCGGGACATAACTAACAGGATATATATATATATATATATATATATATATATATACACACACACACACACATACCCACACAAGTATGTATACATATGCACACACACATGCATGTGTACACACACACACACACACACACACATTTATAAAGGGGAGTTTATTAACTTACAGGACCATAAGTTACACAATGGGCTGCCTGCAAACTGATGAGAAAGGAGAGCCAGTCTGAGTCCCAAACTGAAGAACATGGGGTCCAGTGTTTGAGGGCAGGAAGCATCCAGCATGGCAGAAAGATGTAGGCTGGGAGACTAGGCCAGTCTCTCCTTTTCACATTTTTCTGCCTGCTTTATATTTGCTGGCAGCAGATTAGATTCTGCCCACCATATTAACGGTGGGTCTGCCTTCCCCAACCCACTGACTCAAATGTTAATCTCTTTTGGCAACACTCTTACAGACACACCCAGGATCAATACTTCGTATCCCCCAATCCTATCAAGTTGACACTCAGTATTAACTATCACACTCCCCTTCATATATATATATATATATATATATATATACACACATATATATATATACACATACATATATATATACATACATATATATATACATACATATATATATACATACATATATATATACATACATATATATATACATACATATATATACATACATATATATATATACATACATATATATATACACATATATATACATACATACATATATATGTGTATATATGTATGTATGTGTATATATATATATGTATGTGTATATATATATATATATATAGTCCTTTAATTCTGTCACTCTAGAGAACCCTGACTAATTCTTCTACACTTCTGATGACCTATTTCTTTTATTTTAGGTCATTTGTTTCCCATGGGTTGCCCACACTCTCTTCTTCCCACTCCCCTATGAAGGACATATAAGCCTAGGGACCTCACTGGGTAAGGGCATGTCCCTGCTTGCACTATCCGTGACACTTTCCTCTTTTACTCTTTAGCAATGAGGGAATGTCATCCTTACCCAGATGCCAGCCACCTGTCTCACATCCAGGACAGAGTCTCCATCTCCCCTCCAGCAAATATGCATGTATGTGGGCATGGTGGCACGCCCCTGTGATCCCAGCTACTCCATAGGCTGAGGTGGGAGAATCGCTTGTGCTTGAGAATTCAAGTTTTCAATGAGCCGTGATCACACCACTGCACTTCACGTTGGGTAACCGAGTGAGACCCTGTGATTTTTCCCCTACATTTTACAGAATTTTTTTTTTTTTTTTGCCTCTTTCTTCCATTAATTTGTGTTTTGTCCGTTCATTTCCTGCAAACCTTTAGAGGGCAAATGAGAAGTTTCCCTTTTTCTCTCTAAATGAGTAAGTTCCTCAAAATTTGGGCCCCTGAATAGGCAGCAGGAGGGTGTGTGCAGGGGCTCCGCCACAGTGATTTGACCACTCCCAGTCAGGCATCAGTAATACTCCCCAGAACCCCAGGCTGAAGCCCACTGATGCTGATGTAGTTTAATCCACTTCCTCTGCTACTGCACCAGGCTGACATGCCTTGGCCCATGTTAAAGGTGTGAGATATAATGGGTGCAAATCTGTGTTCAGTTTTATCCAAATCCAAGGGCTTTCCTACTTTTTCAACTTCCCTGTTTTTCTATTTAATACTTATTGCTCACTCCGTAAGACAGTAGAGATGGCATTCTCCTCTAGTTATCCTCAGGGAGAGCTGGCTGAGGACAATTAGTAACACCTTGGTTGTGAATGTCAACTAGATTTTGTAATTTCATGTCAGATGCAAGATCCTAATAGTAAAATTATTTTATTACAATTGTCTCTCGCTGATAGAAAAAGGGAGTAATTGAAATTACAAAAGTTGGTTTTAAAAGTAAAAAGCAAATTCTAAAAGATGTAGTATCCTAAAGATGTAGTATTTTCCATGAATCACTGGGAAAGTAAAGGATGATAAAAACTTTTTTATTCCCCATAGTGCAGAATTCAACACTGGACAGACTGCAGGAATGGGAGCATTCGGGGAATACAGGAGAGGTCAGCTATTGTTCAACTAAACTGCCTTGGGTTATGGTGGGTGGGATGCAGATGGTGGTGATGGCAGTTGATGTGGACCCACAAAGGAGCCAAATATGATACTTGTGAAGAACCACAGAGTTGAAGGCACTGCTGCCTGGCTTCCTGGGTGGGGCCTGTGCCACTGGGAGTCTCACAGGAAAGTAATGTCGTGAGTAGAGCTTTAGGTGTGTAATCACCAAAGATTTAGTGAAGTCCCTGTGCAAGGAGACCTGAGGTCATGTCACTCAGTCCTAAGTCAAATCCCAACAGCCAAGCAGAGCTTCTGAAACTCATTCTGCCCCTAGAGGAGGTTTATCAGAGACCACTGGTTGGGTCTGGAGTTGTCACAAGCACTGACATGCTGAGCAGAAGGCCGGGCAGGGTCTACACTTGCAGGGGGATCAGTGTGGTTGGAGGTCGATGTGCACGATTCAGACATGTATTCAGGATGCTCTGTGCATCTTTGGGGATTTGGAAGAACATGCTGAGTCCGTGGGAGTTTTATGTTCTTCTAGCCCATCTCCTCTAGCCTGTCTGATAAGTCAGACCTCAGCAAATGCCCTATGGAGGACACGGGCCATGTATAGAGGCTGCTCTGTGCAACTCCTGATGGTCAATCTGATTCTCCGTTCTCAGAAGAGTTCCTCTGCTTGTGCCAAGAGAGAGCCTGTGTCCACATGCAAACTTGGCAGATATGGCAGGAGGACAAAGAGTCAGGCCAGCATCAGCTAAACTAGAAGGGATGCTTTTCACTTTGGAATTTTAGGTCACTTAGTTCTCATTTCTTCTACTGTTCTCTGATGTTATTAATATAAACTTTTGTATTGTTTTCTCTCCAGGTTCTTGCAGTGGTTCTTTAGCCTTTCAACCCTTACATCGTTGCCCCAGAGTGGGAAGATTCCTTTTGAAACTTACTGGTCATTTAGAAATGACAATTTGGGTACCAAATTATCACAAAAAATAAAAGGTTTTGAAATAAGTAAATGTATATATGTATATACATGTATATATATGTGTGTATAAATATGTGTGTGTGCATATATATATATGTATTTTTTTAATCTTATCTTGAGACTGAGTCTAGCTCTGTCACCCAGGCTGGAGTGCAGTGGCGTGATCTGGGCTCACTGCAAGCTCCACCTCCCAGGTTCAAGCCATTCTCTTTCCTCAGCCTCCCGAGTAGCTGGGACTACAGGTGCCCGCCACTGTGCCCGGCTAATTTTTTGTATGTTTAGTAGAGACGGGGTTTCACCATGGTCTCGATCTCCTGACCTCGTGATCCACCCGTCTTGACCTCCCAAAGTGCTGGGATTACAGGCGTGAGCCACCGCGCCCGGCCTGCATGGTGTCACTTAAAATAATTCTTCAGAAATATTTATGAACGAATCATGGGCAAATCAGTTCCATTTCATGAGGTGATATAATCAACACATAGAAGTGTTTGCACCCATAGGACAAAATACCTTTGTTTCTGGTTAAAATAATCAAACCCATCAGAAATGATTGTCTATTCTTGGATGATCCACACCATGGTAAGTGAAGTTAAAACTGTATTCCCCAGGAGAAAAATCAAAAAATAAATAAATAATGAAGGCATGGTATATAGAAAGAATCTGTCACACATACAAAGATAGACAAGTCTTCAGAGGACTTTTCTACACATATTCATGAGTGAGAACACACATCCAACCAAAAATACGTTGATTTCATTTCCACAATCAGCAGTGTGGAGACTAAAGATAGTACAATTAAAATTACATTCTTAAGCCAAAAGTCCAAAAACAAAGAATAGATAGTTTACAGAAAAGAGTTTGTAAAGCACACAATGACAGGTCTACAGAAGGTATTCACAAGTGAGAAAACACATCTAACCAAAATTCTAGGAATTTCAGCATCACAAACACCACTTTGGAGCCAGGAAATGCTGCACAGCCTCCTGTGAGCAGGACACTCACCGGGTCCCTGAACAGTGTGATGGCCCCAAACACAAACCTCAAAGTAAGTTCAGCCTCTCAGTGTGGCAGGAGCAGGTGCGGTGCCAGGGGATGTGTCTCCAGCAGTTGGAGTCAGGTGGGCTCAGGGAGATGACTGGAAAGCCTTTAAGGAAGGAAGAGGCCATGAGGCCTTAGTCATAGGCACAGGCTTCTCTTCTGTGTGAACAGGGCCAGGGTCCTCCAGGACACCTTCCAAAGCCTCCTCTTTCCTCCACACATAGGGCACTGAAGCCCCACCGACCCTCCAGGGTTTGCTGCCACATCATCCCTGGAGCAGACCCTAAGGTTCCCTGCTGTTCTCATGGCTGTAGGGATGCTCAGTCATGTCACTGTAAGGGAACCTTAGTGTGTCCTGTCCTCACCCGCTGCCACTGATGACCTTCATAGCAAGTCTCCATGCCTTTGCCAAGTGACCCCACTCTCACCAACCATCAGGAGGCTGGAAAATGACCTGCACTCCATGATGTTCGGCTTATGAGTAAGTCAGGGCTCAGGGCAGTCTCATGTTTGTGCAGCTCATAATAATATCACACAGGAATCCTATTTTGACTTTCCCTGACTCCTCATTCTCTCTGAGCAGTTACTCACTCTGCTCGTCCACTCTAAGACTTTCTTCTTGTGCAGCTGCTAATGGTGTTTTCATTTGGAGACTGACATGACTGTATTGGTGGAATACTAGATGTGTGCTTGTCACATCCTCACATTTCTAAGAATAAAAGACCCTTCTTTTGAGTGGCATTTATTCTTTTTTTCCTAGTTTCTCAGGATTACATTTCCAGTGATTGATGTGAAAACTTCTTTGCTAAAACACATTCCTAATGCTATAAATTAACTGCATTTTTTTGAATCTCATAAATTGGGATATGTGATGTTTACTTTCAGATCCAAGTACTTTGTAATTTCCCTTTTTGTTGCTTCTTTGCCCCAGACTACATATAGTGGTACTTTACATATTTTCCAAATATTTAGATTCTTTTTGGCAAATTTTTAAAAAATTAAATTTAGAAATTCAGTGGCTTTATTGGTACGAGTTGTTTTTGGTTACACTGATGAATTGTATAGTAGTGAACTCTGGGCTTTAGCTACCCATCACCCGAACAGTGTACCTTGTGCCCAATAGGTAATTTTTCATTCCTCCTCCTTCTCCCACCAACCCCCTTCTGATAACTTTCTGTTTCTGATTTCTAATACAATCCCCTCAGTTATGAATAATTTATTTTTTATGATTTAATCAGCTTGGTTTTTTTGAAATATCTTGTTGCCCAAAATATAATGTATCATTAGCCAATGTTTTGAAAGACCATGGAATCTGCTGTGGTTTGGTGGAGTGTTCTCTAAGTATCAGCCCTGTCCAGGTGGTTGATAGCGTTGTTGAAGTCGTCTGCATCTGCAATGGCCCAAGAGGCCGGGCCGTTTGCACTTCAACCTGGATCTGCTGCAGAGCCCTTTTCTATCCTGAGTCCCACTCACGACTGGCTGACTTTCATGTCACCTGCTGGGCCAAACCTGTATTCCAAGGGGTAGAATATTAGCCTCCAGAAACCAAAGAAGTCCTATTTGTGGCTTCCTTCTTTGAAAGACAAAGACACATATTAACAACACTGGAATAAAATAAATATTCCTGTAATCCTGAACTCTGATTCGCTCCGTCTTTATGTTACACACATTACAAAGGCCTTATTAATGGGGACACCATTTAGTGGCATTTGATGGCAGCTGTAGAGACGAATGCCCAGATTCAAGGTGCAGGGCAATACCAGCCAGGGGAAATCAGCCTCCCAACCACAGCCACAATATGACTAGGCAGCCACAAAGAGTTCCCAAGTAATTTTCTGATCATTGGCCTGGTCGTGGTGCAGTATCTGGACTTGCTCTCTAATGAGGAATATTTAATGTTGTGATGTCCTTGATTCTACTGCACCAACATTCATCTGGTCTGTTTGTCTGTCAGCCACTCACAAGGGCACTCAAGTCAAATTCTCTAAATATATAATTGTCTTCCTTCAAATTCCAGAGAAAAGGTTGATTTTAGATTTGCCTAGCAAATTAAATATTTTAATGCTATTAATAGGATCATTTAAATGGTATCCTTCTCTTAGTCTCTCTGCAAAGGTTAACCTGGGGCAAATTTCATAATAGGTTTTTCTTTATTTTCATTTTCCTCTATAATTTCTGAGTAAGATGACCTACTCTGAGAAAACCTATGAAGTTAGTTTTAACCCAAAACAAAATCATTATTTTGAAATTTAATACCATCACAAGCCAGAGACAAAAGATATTACTCTTGCTTTACGGCTTATTAGGACTGTTAATGACTAGTAAGTATTTGCTTTAATCTTCCACAAGTCAATAGGTTTCTTCCTTTTATTTTGCCTTATGCAAATAATTGTATAATAGTTTTCCTGTTATAACAGATTTGTGTACCTTCTTATTTTCAGTATTAATGTTTGCCTAGGACTGCTAGGATTCCAGAATACAAAAGAAACCATTTTCTAGGTTGAGGATGTTTCTAATTTACTAGGGTAAGACTATTTACTATGAGTAAGATCCAGCTAAATCAGTAGCTAGCAAGAAATTATGCCTTTAGTCCTCTGTTAAACATGATAGTTTTATCCTTGACTGCTCCTGGGAAGTCAGAATTTATTTCATTTTATTACTGATGCTTCATTTTTTTTTGTTTTTTTTTTTTGTTTTTTTTTTTGCTGGTAGATATTTTAGAAGAGTTAATATCTAGAAGTATTCCAACATAAGGGCAACTGGCTCTTCACAGAGCATTTACACTTGGGTGATCCTTAGCTCCTGCCCAAGAATCACCAAGTTATAATGAAGTTCACTGCTGTGATGTGAAGCTGCTGCTTCCAGAAGGGCAGAGTCACTATTTCCAGTTGTCAATGCAGAAGCTGTATTATTATTATTAATTATTAATAGTATTATTATAAGACAAGAAATGAGCACTAAATGCTTTATTCAGCTCTTGTCTGTTTCCTTTTCTGTACTTTTGATTTTTGCTAACAGGAGGTGTAAAGAAGCAGTTAAAAGAAAAATTCAGCTGACTTTAGAACTCAGTTTGATTGATTTGAACCATAATTTTTCTCTAGAGTCTTAAACATTATAAATTATAATTTATATAAATATTTGCTTGATTCTTAAAATTGTTTAACATGAAAAAAACGATGTGAGAACTCGCAAATTCTATTTTCATTTTTTCTACAGGTAAACGATCTTATCTAAGTTACAAGTAAATAAGTTATTGCACTTTATTTTCTTGTTATATTCATTGAAGTTCTTATCTAAGTTACAAGAAATAAGTTATTCCACTTTATTTTCTTGTTATATTCATAGAAGTTCTTATATCAACTGCAGCTTCTACTACAGTTTAAATGGCTAGAATCCCCAATTTAGTCTCTAAAAACGTCTTGGGATCTTCATTTCCCATCTCTCAAGTAAACCAGGTTTTACTATAAGGCCTCAAGGCTAACTTCACATTCAAAGAGTAGAAAAATTATACTAACATCTCAGGCAAGCTATGGTTTTATAGAGTTTTACTTTTGAGGACGGAGACCCCTTTCTTCAAGGGTGTGAATTCGAGGGGAACTTATGAGACACAGAATGGTCAGGGAGAAAACAGACTCATAACTTCACTTTGTGCAGTTGGTGGGTGTGGTGGATTCTCCAGAGATATTAACAAGCACAGAGGAGAAGCCCACCACTTAATCCCACAGCTGTGTGGATAGTTTCATAGGATTTCTGAAAACCTTTTCCAAGAAAAAGTGAAGACCAGAATCGAAACATTTGGAAACAGGTTCAGATGAGACAGATCTAGAACAGGGTCCGAAGATTCAGAAAAGTCTGATATGGAAACAACGCTGTTTCTTTCAATGTTTGGAGAGAGAGATTCTCAGAAGCAGAAGACACACATTCAAGGAGCCTACATTCCCTGTGCTCTCTCCCTGTGTTCCAGAATATTTATCCATGAATCTCTGTTCCAGCGAGGGACAATTTCAGTTAGTGAGACAACGCAGACGGCTTCATTCCCAGGTGCCTGGGAGCCAGGAATCCATTCACAGGACCTGTAGCTTCACAGATGGAAGCTCCATTTGTGGGTGACTTGGTCTTAATTCTCATCTAAGGACAAACTCTCACCTTTAATTTAAAGAAGGTTCATTGATGCTCAGGTAGGGAACAGGCCTCTGTGTGTCTCAGCCTCATCCATAACAGTGTGGGTTTGCACTGTCTGGACTAATACAGTCTGTAGAACAAAGTCTACACGATGTGCAACAGGGATCTATAAATGAGAATGCTGTGTTGTTTATTTCAAAACTGTGGGCTTATTTCTCAATGGCCTGAGTCAAACTCAAATTTTAAAATGTAATTGTTTTAAAAACCACAAAAATAAGAATAGTTTTAACCTTTTAGAAAATACTTAATCTACATATCCAGAAAGCCTGACCCACATCTGCTAGCAGTAGGTAAGACAAGCCCCAGTTTATGAAAACCTTAAACTTAATACTGGTCTCTGTAGCTCTCTGACACAGAAACTCCCCACTGTGCTGCTGTGTGGCATCCCCTAAATGCATATCCCTTCTACAGTGTCCTGCACATTTTGAGAAACAACCCTGGCACCTGATTCTCTGGACTACCACCTGCTGTGAGGAACTTCTTGCTGTAAACCTGTCAAAGCTTCACCCAATAGACTAGGTCACGTGTGCTACTGCCGTCTGTGGTCATCTGTTTTTCCTTGGTCAGCCAACAAATCCCTCAACCCCCCTACAAACAGGATCACAGTGTCCACCCCATAAACACTGATTCCCGGTAATGAACACAAACAATTCCACTTCCAAGACTCCCTTCTCAAGTCATATGAGTAATACAGTTCTTTTCAAGTATATGGATCCCAAACTAACCAATCAGGAAAAGGAGACACAGCCACACTAAACCCTGCCTGTAGAAATCCTCCCTCATTCAGATGACCATGATTCAGATGAGAGACACACAGAGGCCTGCTCCCACCCTGGTTCAAATGTAGGTTGCTCTTCCATCTTGTCTGTGTCCACTGTAGAGTGACCAGCTTTGTCTGCTGCTGTGAAAGCCCTGGTAGGATGCATCAACAGATAAGAGAGGGAGGATTCTGGTTAGAATTATTAATAGTGTTCTTTAAGTCTACAGTTTAAATCAGGTAATTTCAAAGGCTTTTTCTGACTAAAAAAGGATTTGTCCAAGTTTTTACATTTTCCAGATATGTAAGGCGACAAATCATGAGATTTTTGTTAAAAATCCCAGGGGTAGTCTTTTTAATGGTTCATTCATTCTCATAGAAAACAGCAATGCTCTCTTAAATTCAAGCAATCTAAATACTTTGTGAAAATAACATTCTTAAGAATTGGCTTACAGTAAAAGAAAACGGGGCAATTTTTTTACTGTTATTCAGTTTCCTGCAATTCAAATCTTTGCATTAGATAATGGATAAAACTGATTATTGATTTAACACCCTTTCGGAATAATTATTTAAAACTAACAATAAAATGGACCATTTTGTTCTATTTTAGTTAGGCTGTTTATGTCTCCTTCTTCCATTCCTTCAGCTTCAGATGTTTCTGACTTTTTTTCACTACCATGGTTAAGAGTCTGACCTTTTCAACACTAAGAAGCAGATCAGAATTTGCTGACATCATCAGAAAAAAAGTCGGGTACCCAAAATTTGCAACACGTAATAAGAGAAAAGAATAAATAAAATTTTAACAGTGAAATATGAGACTTTTATTTCAATACCTCCTCGTAGCTACTGTTTAATATCATCAGCCCATATTATTGTCATGGAGTTCAACATTTGAAGGTCAATATCATTTTTAATCAAGTATGTTTTCCGATCTTATTAAAAAATGATATTTTGGTAGATTCCCCAGAAGATATTCAGATCAAGCTTTCTTTGCAATCTTACCTACAATGGCACTTATTTGTGCTCTTGGGCAATTAAGTATGACTTTGTGTTAAATTACCCAAGCTTACATCACACTACAAGCTAGTCCTTCATTGTTCCCGGATTATTATTTTTTTTTCAGAAATGTGACTGTCCTGTGAAACTATTTATTGTTGGCACCATTATTCAGGAGCTGTTCAATGGAATGTTAAGCACATCAATGACAAATAAAGAACAGTGTGGTTGTTTTTCTGTTTAATGATCAGTTGAATGGTAGGTTCACATCCCTAAGCTGTGAGCATTTTTACATAAAGTCAAGAAAATATCAGTTACAAGTACAGGTTACCCAGAGATGTAAAACTGTGAATGCAGTTCTTGCTCTTTATACACAGAGAATTTCCTTTGGATCTGTGGACTCATGGCTGTGGCTGCACCACATCCAGGCTGGGGGAGACTCATGTCTCACTCAGAGATCATGAGAACCTGGAAGCCCTGACAGGACCTGATTCCACATGACCAAGGAGACTGTGTGGGAAGAGCTTTTCTAATCATCACTTGAAAAAACATCATGCAAAGTTATTTCTTATTTGTTCTGTATCATTAATCTAGAAGATTCTTCCCTTAAGACAGAGTCCTCTGGGCCAGGCACAATGGCTCACACCTGCAATCCCAGCACCTTAGGGGCCAAGGCAGGCAGATCTCCTGAGGTCAGGAGTTCAAGACAAGCCCAGACCACTTGGTGAATGAAACCCCATCTCTACTAAAAACAAAAACAAAAAAAAAAAAAAAGAAAGAGCCCTCTGGTTAACCTTGTATATGTGAGACGATTATGATGAGATAGATCCCAGACTGAACAACTGGTCACCAGGAATTTTAAATTTGCTGCTGGAGGCACAAAATTTTGTCTGTCTGTCTTTCCTTTTTCTTACCCTGGGCTCTTGGCTCTAAATGTAGAGGCTCACATCATTCTCCCTGTGAGGCGCTTGGACAGAGAGCTCTTATGCTGTTCACTCACCAGGTGCCAGGGCAGGGTAGATTCTAATATTTGAGTTGAACATTCTTGAACAGTTATCCTGGAAACAGTAGATACCAGACAGCCCTTGAACTGGCTCCAGGCCGCATTTTATTTGCAGGCTTTCAGTCCAGCAGTGCTTGTGGGGATGGGCCTGTTTCATACTCTAGATTGACTGGGAGGGAATCAAGCCAGATGGCATTCACCTCCCAGAGATGTATCCTACACACACATTTCCACATTGTCAGGGTTCTGGTGCTTTCTTACAGTCATGCCCTACACAGTGTGTCCCTACAAAAGGTCCGAACTTTCACCTTCAGATCCTTCTTCCGTTGATTGTGGGCAAACTTGGCTGAATCTAGTTCTGTTTTATTCCAAAGGACAATTTATATCACATTGTTCACAGAAGAGACATTCCCCCTGCCCTGTCAACCTTTTCCACACCACTGCACCCACCAGGTGATTTGCATATTGTCCCCTAGGGAAAACCTTCCCTTGTGAGTCTGAGATAAAAGCTCAGCTCTAACCTTGCCTTGACTGATCAGGACTCCTCAGTTCACCTTCTCACCATGAGGCTCCCTGCTCAGCTCCTGGGGCTGCTAATGCTCTGGGTCCCTGGTAAGGACAGAAAGAGATGAGGGAGGACAACTGGGTGGGAGGTGAGCTCTGTGGGCTCCACAGCTTCACATGTTTATTCCAATAATGTGATAGAGGCACATGGTCTATGCTCCAGGGAATGGAATTCATGTTTGTCTTATAAATAATCAGGATTCACCTCCAGGGAACGATGACTCTGATTAAGAACTTGAAGAAAAAGAGTTCCCTTGTGGCTAATAAATAATGGGTCTATTTTAGAAAGTCTACTTTTCATGATATAAATCAGAACTTTAAAAATGTAACTGTAAATTTATATCACAAGAGAAATTATGAAAGTTGCTCATAATGTCTCTATATAAACTTGCACTTCTCTGTTATTATTTCAGGATCCAGTGGGGATATTGTGATGACCCAGGCTCCACTCTCCCTGCCCGTCACCCCTGGAGAGCCGGCCTCCATCTCCTGCAGGTCTAGTCAGAGCCTCTTGGATAGTGATGATGGAAACACCTATTTGTATTGGTACCTGCAGAAGCCAGGGCAGTCTCCACAGCTCCTGATCTATACGCTTTCCTATCGGGCCTCTGGAGTCCCAGACAGGTTCAGTGGCAGTGGGTCAGGCACTGATTTCACACTGAAAATCAGCAGGGTGGAGGCTGAGGATGTTGGAGTTTATTACTGCATGCAACATATTGAGTTTCCTTCCACAGTGGTACAGCCCTGAACAGAAACCTCCCTGCTGTGGTGCCCCAGCTGCTCACATGCACTGCTTGTCTGGGGAGCAGGTCAGCAGCGTCTCTGAGTCTGCAGAAAAGGAGGCTGTTGGAGAATACAGGGCAGGGTTTGCTTCTGAGGACTCTGCCTGGGACGACAGGTGCATGCCACTAAACATGGCTAATTTTTCTATTTTTTTGTAGCGTCGGTGCTTCACCATGTTGCCCAGCCTGTTGTCAAAATCATGGGCTCAAGCCACCCACCTGACTTGGCCTCCCAACATGCTGGCAGTACAGTGTGAGCCATTGCGGCAGGTCAGCACCCCTGTTTATGTTCCTGTCACCTGCCACAGCCTTGACTCTCATAACCAACAGGAAAATGAGGAGGTTCTAGGGCCCTGTGAGTAAAAAACTGGGATGATAGGGAAAGGAGAATGGAATCTCATCTGAATCCTCCTTCCTTGCCTACATTTGTTTAAATTTATTGAGCAAAAGGGCCAGACTACTGATCATTTCTGGCAAAACATGTTGAGTACATTTTAGGGTTTAACAGTTTTGGGTACCTTTCAAAGAAAATATTTGGTTATATGTAAAATTGGTATTTTCCCACTTTTTAAATTCCTACTTCTCCTGTTTGCCATTCTTCTCCACTCCATGAGACAGTAGAGACAGGATTCTTCACTAATTCTCCTCTGGCAGAGCTGGCTGAGGACAATCAGTAAGATCTTGGTTGTGAGTGTCAAATAGATTTTGTAATTTCATAGCAGACGCAAGTTCCTAATACTAAAACTCTTTGATTACAATTACCTCTTGCTGATAGAAAAAGGGAGTTCTTGAAATTTCGAAAGTTGGTTTTAAAAATAAAATGCATATACTGGAAGATGCAGTATACTAAAGATGTAGTATTTTCCAGGGATCACTGAGAAAATACAGGATGAGGTAAACGGTTTTATTTTCCAAAGTTCAGAATTTGAGATTGGGCAGACTGCAGGAATGGGAGCATGAAGAGAACATAAGAGAGATCAGCTATTGTTCAATTACACTGCCCTTGATTATGGTGGGTGGGGATGTGGCTGGTGGTGGTGATGGCAGTTGATGATGTGGATCCAAAAAGGGGCCAAATATGTTACTTGTGAAGAACCACAGAGTTGAAAGCACTGCTGCATGGCTTCCTGGGTGGAGCCCAAGTCTTCGCACTTTCCAAACTTTCTCTCTCCTTTATTACTCACATGAAACTGCCCTCTCTAGTATTATGGTGGAAAAAGCATTCTGCACCAGCTATTTTCATGGGAGTATGGCCAAGGATAATTATTTTTACTACTTATGGATTTTTAAAATCCAGGACAGATATAAATCCCAATACCAAAATAGTTTGATTTGCCTCAGTTGCCTTTTGCTGACTGAAAATAGAGTTCTTCCAATTCCAAAAGTGGGCTTTGAAAATAGACAAAATAATTCAGATGGAGAACATAAAGTTTACATAATGTACCACAGGAACAATGCAGAATTATATGAGATTTTTATTTCCTTCTCAAATTCTTAGAATTTTAAAAATATTTTACTGACATAGCATTTTAAAGAGAAAATTTTTAGTGCTATGTTGTCATAAGAAAATGATTCAAAGAATGAATAAATGCATTATTTTTATATGATACTATTCCTAAAAATAAATCTGAATCCTCTATTTTAGTTGTTAATGCACAGAAAAATTATGCTCAATATATTCCATTGACAATAGTGCTCTAAATTTATATGCTTCCTTAATTTGAGGGCTACAGTCTGATAAATATCTATCTACATTTTGCCATGCAACTTTTAAACCTAACAGAAATGCTTTCGTTAAAAAAGCAACAGTGCTTTCTCTACCATAATGCTAGAGAGGGCAGTTTCGTGTGAGTGGTAAAGGAGAGAGAAAGTTTGGAAAGTGGGAAGATAGCAATTTTGCAATATGACCAAGTGTTATCATGCAGAAAACTATCCCCAAACCAGTCATTTCTAACATGTATTTCACTTGTGTTACCACTAATCTGCATCCATGATCTGATCGTTCTGCCAAATAAATTTACACGAACCCGAGTAATGAGTGATGTCTGTCACATGTGATAACACGGTGTAGAGACACAAAAGACTGAATCAACAGAACAAGATCCTAATGCAGGCTAAGGGTTTAAATAATACTTGAGATGATTTATTTCAAGATAACAGATTCCATAGGAAGTGCAATTAAAATTCCAATGTGTCATTTCTGTTAGGTTTAAAAGTTGCATGGCAAAATGTACATAGATATTTATTAGACCAGAGCTCTCAAATTAAGAAATATGAGACTCTCAATATGTTATTGAAAAATACTAATTAATGCATCATTGACCCTATATTTTATTACATAATTCAGTAAAAGAAAATAAAATGTAAGAAGCAAGAGCACGAGGTAACCAATGCCATCGTCACCTTTAGCCCTCCTGTGATTGACAGCACCTAGTCACCTTGACTTTCTGCTTTTCTGTGAGACAGGAGATAAAATGAAAACCCATTCAAGGTAGTTAGTTATATTTTAGAGAAAGCAAACAAAGGTACCACCTACATGATGCTGATATCCCAAAGGCATATATTCTCAAGTCAAAATAGTGAAAAGTATATGATTCCAACAACTGAAAGGGGAGAGATACAAGGAGAATCAGAGCATGATCAAATTTATTACAAAGAAGCCTCATAATATGGTGAACTAAATGTGACAAGGTTTCTTTGTCTGTTGCCATGGCAGTGCAAAGGCAGGCAGGTGGCCTTGGAGGTGTAGGTGGCTCTGCTCCGTGAGGTCACTCAGGTGGGCAGGAGGCACGAACACCCTGAGAACACAGCCTTCCTCCTTCCTCACAGTAATAACTGTGAGGCCCATCCATCCTCAGAAGCATGAGGTGGGACAGAGTGGAGAGAAAGCTGTTTTCTTCTAAAGACTAAAAACGAAAACAGAAAAAAAAAAAAAAACCTGGAGCTTTCCATCGGTGACAAATGTACTTTTGACTCAATCACACATTTGAGAAGTTTTCCAGTGAGTGGATCTGCTGATAAACCCACATTCGTTGTTTGTTTGTTTTAATCTGAAAATGTGTTTACATGATTCTTGAAAATATTTTTTGACTGTAAACTTACATTTGTAGTAGCCTATTTGAAGTTGTCATTTACTATTTCATAATTGCTGCTAAAAAGTTATTGTTAAAAAAATCTGTGACTCTAACTGTTCTTGTTTGAAATGAATACGTCTTTTTAAGACATTCAGACTCCTTTTAAGCTCCTCATTTGGCCCTCCTTTGTTTCTGATTCAATGTATTGTTTAATTTGTTATTTATGATTAATTAATCTATTAATTAATTTTCACAATCACAGAATCAAATGTCCTATAAGTTGCTATGTCAAAGACCTGCCTGAAGATGGCATACATGCTCCACAATGAACAAAGGACAGCACCATGGTCTCAGGAACACTGGGGAAGTAGGAGAGCTGGTGTCCCATTATCAACAGGGAGCCCTAGAGTTAGAGTCAAATCTTCCCTGTGACCTGGGCACCTGGGAGGAGCCACCTGTGTGCTGAGTTGTGGGAACCTGCCCCATGCCCTGAGACTGGAAGCACGGCCTTGGCTGTGTCCCACCTGCTATGGACTGAATTGTGCTCTCAGATTCATGTTGAAACCCTAATTTTCAGTGTGACTGTAGAAATCAGAACCTCTAAAGATGTAATTGAGGTCATGGCAGGGGGTGTCCCTGATCCAGTAGGATTCATGATTTTGTAGGATCCAGAGACCTCTCCTTTTTCTTCTCTCTCTCTAACCACCTTCCCCTCTATGGAAAGGCTGTGTGAAGACATGGTGAGAAGGTGGCATCTACAAACCAGGAATAAGGTCTCTAGCAGAAAACAAACTCTGCTGAATGTCGATCTGGGATATTCCATGCACCAGAAATGTGAAAATTAAATTCTGTGGTTTATGCCATCCAGTCCCGTGTTACGGTGTGGCAGCGGAAGCTGACACATCCATCTTCCCCACCCTCTGTGAGCAGATCAGCTTCAGGAGGCCCTCGTGGACATGGGGTCCCAGCTTTGCTCCTCTTCCTCCTGTTTTTCCAACTCTCTGGTGAAGAGGGAGGACTCAAGCTTCATCATCAGTTTCTGTGCATTAAACATGAATGTTTCCTTCAAGATGAAGTTTTTAGCCCATTTTGCTTTCTCAGAATTTAATCAAACTGAATGAAGTATTTACTTACAATTAATATTTGGGGATGTTCATATTTGTTCCCCCCTTATATGACAGTTGGGATATTGTGTGGTGCTCATCTCCAGGCCCCTCCCTGTGTTCCAGGAGACAGGGTCACTGTCACCAGCAGAGCCAGTCTGGGAAATAACAGTGTCTAGCCTAGCTCCTTGTGAAATAAGGACTGACAGTGAGCTCCTGCTGGCTCCCACTGCTCCCTGGACACGATGCCTGCCTGGGTCAAGGGGGTGAGTCTGGACAGACGTCACTCTGGCCATCAGTAGCCTAACTACCTTCATGACCTCCCACTGTGAACAGAGTCCCAGAAGCTGCTTGAGCCATGAAAGTTGGACAGAGAAATCCCACATCACTGCAGTCAGAGGGGGGCTGTGAAAAGACCGTGGCGGGGGGGGGGTTTCATACCATGACCACGCAGCACTGAGCCATGGCTGCCACTCTGTCTGATAAGATCCCCCAGGGGAAGATCCACTCACACTGTGCTCTAGAGGTCGTTTTTGTCACCATCTTTGTTCTAGCTCGTTTGGGCCAGTTTCTGTAGTGCATCCTGTTTTGTCCAGATCCTGCTCTGGTCAGCGTTGTCATGACCAGTGTTGTGATCAGTGCCCAGAATACAAGCCCTGATGATCTCCTACCTTATACTCACTGCCTTCTGTGAACCAGATGTTCTGATAAGGGTCCTGTTGGATCCTACTCGAATCAGGTGCCACACAGACCCTCACTGAGGGCTGAGGGCCACAGGCATCTGAAGATAAACAGAGGTCCAGAGAATGATAGCCTGTGACTGTTCTCTGTAAAGACAGCTTCTCCCCAGATGGCTGAGGGCTGTCTTCGGCTGTGTCCTTCTTTCTGAATGATAATGAGGGATAGAGCAGGCCTCTAAGCAAAACCTCAGCAAGGCTTTCCTATGTGTGCTGCTCTAACCTGGACATAGGTGGCACTGGATACACTTAGGGAAGTGAGGATATTTATAGTCACAAGGAAGAGAGAGAAAGGAGGAGAGAGAGAGAAGAGCCTGTGATGTGCGTATAGTACCAACACTGACAGTATGTTCTTTAATGGTTTATTGTAGAGTATGATGCTCAAATGCTCAGGTTCTATTCCATGCAGCCGATACATATACCTTATATAGGAAAAGGGCCTTTGCATATATAAATTAAGGATTATGAAATGGGCAGATTATCCTGTGTTGACCAGGTGGGCCCTAAATGGGCCTGTCTTTATTAAATGTCTGTCTATCTCTCTTATAAGGACATCACGATTGTCCTTATAAGATAGACATAGACAGACATTTTAACAAAGTCTGCAGAAGAGAAGGCAATTTGAAGACAGTGGCAGAGATTGAAGTGATGTGGACTCAAGCCAAAGAAAGTTGAAGCCACCAAAAGCTGGAAGAAGCCAAAAAGTAGACTCCCCGCTGGAGTCCCTGCAGAAGCTTTGATGACAGCCTGCTCTTGACCCCTGAAACTAGTGCTGGACTATAGGAGGAGAATATATTTCTGTTGCTTTAAGCCACGAAAGTTTTAGTAATTTGTTATAGCAGCCCAAGAATTCTAATAAAAATGGGGCTTAGGATAAGTCCAGCCTAAAGGTAGTATGATGATTTGCACTCTCCACCTTCATTTCTCTAATGTTACACATAATTGGTTAGAAGATTTTTATGATGGAAACATTGTACAGGAAGCCACCCAGTATATACAGGGGCATCTGTTAGTTACAGAATAAATATTGACAATTCTTAGTTGAAAATGACATCTGAGGCTGGGCTTGGTGGCTCATGCCTATAATCCCAGCACTTTGGGAGGCCAAGGCGGGCGGATCACAAGGTCAGGAGATTGAGATCATCCTGGCTAACACAATGAAAAATCTGAAAAATACAAAATTTTTCAGAAATTCTGAAAAATACAAAAAATTAGCCAGACATGGTGGCATGTGCCTGTAGTCCAAGCTACTCGGGAGGCTGAGACAGGAGAATCCCTTAAACTCGGGAGGTGGAGGTTGCAGTGAGCCAAGACCACACCACTGCACTCAGGCCTGGGCAAGAGAGCAAGACTCTGCCTCCAAAACAAACAAACAAACAAACAAACAAAAAACCCCACCAAACCAGGACTTTTTGAACTCAGCTCTGGACCAAGTGGACCTAATAGACATCTACAGAACTCTCCATCCCAAATCAACAAAATATACATTCTTCTCAGCAGCACATCACACTTATTCTAAAATTGACCACAAATGCCTTATGTAAATGACGAGTTGATGGGTACAGCAAACCCATATGGCACATGTACACCTATGTAACAAACCTGCAAGTTGTGCACATGTACCCCAGAACTTAAAGTGTAATAATACAAAAAAAATGACATGTGACTAGTAGTATCTTATCTAGAATCTTCATTCTAAGATACTCAAGGACGCATAAAAGGGACCCTAAGTAGTCTTTTCATACATATATATGCACATATATATGCACATATATATGTATGAAAAGCAGTCTTTTCATCAACTAGAGAAACCCTCAGGATAGCCCTTAATACCCTTGGTGATACATTTCAGATGAGTAAACTGTTATCAGAGCCCGTAGTTGAAACTATTCAACAGAGATGGTTTGCCCAAAGATATGTGGTCAGCAATTGTCAGGGCTGAGCTTGGAACCCAGGTCTGCATAACCTTAAATATGTTGCTTCCACATGGCCACGTTTGTTTCGTATACGATTGAATGGCCTTTAAATTCAAAGAAGAGACAAAGCCAGAAGAGTGGTGTGAAATTCTCAACACAAGCTCCCTGCTACCTCTACACCTTACCATGATTACTCCAATTATAAACTCAGGCCCTCATGCAGTTTTGTCTACAAAGCAAAACTTCCTCAAAGTCTTTACAAATACTAAATGTCTTTCTTTCAGATTCGAGGGCAGGAGCACATCTTGCATTGCCCTGAACACTTTGCATCTTTTCTACCATTCTCATCTTTCTGTCCCAGTCCTTCCTTCTCAAATGGTGTCCTGTAAATCTGATTTCTCCCCCAATATGAAAACAAATGAACAAATATTCCCCTACTTTTCTCATATCCAGAGGATACAAGAGTTAATCACATATCCAGAGAGTACGAGAGTTAATCAAAGGATTTATACAAGACTGTTTACACATAACAAGGATTCTGGTGCTAGCCATCTTCACAGTGAAATTTTCTGTGTGTCTTGCTAAAATTGACACTAAAAAATGACAAGATAAAAATATTTGGAAGAACAGAGGGCAACCATGCCCTTAAGGAGGTAAAAGACACCCCTGCCCCTTGCGTTAGTTTCCTACTCCTGCTGTAACAAGTTATCAGAATCTTACTGGCTTCACACAACACAAATTTATTATAATACAGTTCTGGCAGTGAGAAGTCTCACTGATTTATAATCAAGGTATCAGTAGTGCTATATTCTTTCTGGAAGCTCCAGGGGAGAGAACCTGATTCTCAGCTTTTCATCTTCAAAGATAGCCCCATGTTCCGGGCTGCCTGGCCCCTTTCTCCATCACTGAAGCATCCCTCACCATTGTCCCTATTCCTCTCTGACTGTTACCCCCACTCCTCCCTATTATAAAGACCCTTCTGATGACGCTGTCTTTCCTAGATAATTCAGCTGTTTCCTAAATTTTCTGAATATCCCTACGCATGAAAAAAAAAAGAATTGGCAAGTTTTCAGACTATACTTTCCAAGAACAAGGGTTTGTCCACTGTCTTAGGTTGGATCTTTCAGGGACAATGAAGCCCATGCAGGCAGCATATTTACAATGCACAGGAAACACTGGGAGGAAACAAGGCAGTGAGAGAGGAAAGAGAGCAGCGATACCGAAAATGTCCTCAGCGAGAAGCTACCACTGAAGATGAATGGAGATCAAGCCCACGTGGAAACATGGGAAAATGTCTCAGTATTTTCCCACCTAAGAAGGGAGGGAGCTGGGGTATGTATACACCTCCCTGTCCTCACTGATTGAGGGCTTTCCGAGAGGATGCTCATTTCAGGTGCTGTGATAGGCCATCTGTACAGGCAGGGCTGCCTTCTCCAGCTTCAGATAAAGCAGTGAGGAAAAGATATGGCCATGGGGGGTCAGCAGAAGTACAGCAAAGGGAAAAGGGAAAGGGTAGCAAGAGTGACAACTATATTCACCCCCACACACACACACACACACGAAATTGTGTATTGCAATCCAGAACTGCTTCTCTCTGAACCTAAATCTTAGCAAGCAGTTTACCAGTAACTGCCCTTGAAATTCAGGTCCCTGGAAAGCAGCAGGAGGTTGTGTACAGGCTATACCACAGCAGTTTGGCCACCCCTAGTGATGCATGAGTAATGCTCCCTGGACTCCCCAGGCTCTAGTCTTCTCATGTCTGTGTAGTTGATTCCACTTCCCTTGCTGCACAACCAGGCTGGGATGCCTGGGCAGAGGCAGACATGTGAGGTATAGGGGTTCAAATCGGTTTCCAAGTTTTATCCAGATTCAAAGCATTTCTCCATGTACATGAGCGGTGGCTTGACAGGAGATGGAGACTCTCTTTCCTGGATGTGAGGCAAGGAGGCAGGCGTCTGAGTCAGGATGATGTCCCTACTCACTGCTAAAGAAAAAAGTGGCTTTGATGGTGCAGGGCAGGGAAATGCACTGAGTGGTCGCCACCCTCACAGAAGAGAAAGTGTTCACTGACCTGGCCTTTCCCCAGGGCCTCTCCCTCCCATTGCTTTCCAGAAAGCCAGGATTTTTGAGAGCCACACCTGAACACTCACAAACATTATGGTGGGAAAAGCAGATCAGAGCATTAGGCAAGATGCATTACCTTGGTCTTCTTCCTTTGGAGACAATTGATGTGGGGTTCTAGATTGACCCAGAGTTTCAAGTTTATCCTGATTCAGGCTTCAACAGCTGGAGGAAGAAACAGAGATGTTTTTTGAAGTAAACAGATCTAACATTACTAGTCAACCCTTCATACTGATGACCTATGGGAAATAATACCCAAGGGCAGAAAAATGGGCAGAATAAGGGGAGCCCCAAACCAAGACGAAGCTGCTGCCCATTGAGACCCTGGGTATTACAGAGACCTATAGCTCTGGATAATGGAAGATCTGTGAGTGGCACAGGCACTGAGGAATCACAGCATCATTATCGTGCATCTTCAGGGAATTGCTTGTAAATATACTGGTAATTACAAATATTTAAGGTCACTACAAATACTTTGGAGTGTATTAAATATGCTTCTGATAAAGACTGTTTTTCTCACATGAAACAATGGGAACCATGTGACAATCACAGAGGTGTTGTTACTATAGCAAAAGGGATTGTTACTCTCCACATCCCTTTAAGTAACTTGAAGACCTGATAGACCCACCCTCTAAGACTTTATTAGACATCCCTTACGAATGATTATACTCCCCTGTATGCTCCCAATACAACTCTAAAATATATTATTCCATGTAGTCCTTAGGTTTGTATTAAAGTTTGACTTTTTTCCCTCAAAATATCTCTTGTCACAACAGTAGCTCTAGAGAGAAATACATTCCCTCCAGGCAAATCTATGCTGCGCTGGTCTGACCTGGGACCCTGGGGACACTGCCCCTGTGCTGAGTTGCTGAGATGAGCCAGCCCTGCAGCTGTGCTCAGCCTGCCCCATGCCCTGCTGATTTGCATGTTCCAGAACACAGCCCCCTGCCCTGAAGACTTTTTTATGGGCTGGTCGCACCCTGTGCAGGAGTCAGTCTCAGTCAGGACACAGCATGGACATGAGGGTCCCCGCTCAGCTCCTGGGGCTCCTGCTGCTCTGGCTCTCAGGTAAGGAAGGAGAACACTAGGAATTTACACAGTCAGTGTGCTCGGTACTGACTGGAACTTGAGGGAAGTTCTCTGATAACATGATTAATAGTAAGAATATTTGTTTTTATGTTTCCAATCTCAGGTACCAGATGTGACATCCAGATGACCCAGTCTCCATCCTCCCTGTCTGCATCTGTAGGAGACAGAGTCACCATCACTTGCCGGGCAAGTCAGAGCATTAGCAACTATTTGAGTTGGTATCAGCAGAAACCAGGGAAAGCCCCTAAGCTCCTGATCTATTATGCATCCACTTTGCAAAGTGGGGTCCCATCAAGGTTCAGTGGCAGTGGATCTGGGACAGATTTCACTCTCACCATCAGCAGTCTGCAACCTGAAGATTTTGCAACTTATTACTGTCAGCATGGTTACGGTACACATCCCACAGTGTTACAAGTCATAACATAAACCCCCAAGGAAGCAGATGTGTGAGGACGACCCACCCCAGATGCTCCTCCTGGTGCCTCCATCTGCTGAGAGCATTTCTCAAACTCAGTCAGGTTTTGAAAGTCATTGGGAGACTTTTGTAGAGGGGACCAGGGAGGCTCCTCTGAACTCTAAGCCTCTTTTGCCCCCATCCCCAGGAGAAAAGATGTGACAATGTCTGTCCTGATTGAATAAGGAAGAGATACAAGTCCACCTGAGGAGTCTGTGTTATGGGATAATTGGAATTTACACAGCAAAAGAGAAGCTATTCTCGGTATTTCAAGGAGAAATTGTTCAAGTTGAATAAATTAGAGTCTAAACCACAGTCTTTTTGAAGCCTATGGTATGTTATTCATGAAGCAGCCACTAGAGACAGGGGATTCTCAGGTGTTCCTGCAGAAGTCAGAGTGCACCTGCCCCTGGCGGTATATGCTGAGCACCATGTGATGATACTCAGACTTGTCTGGGAAGCCCAGGGCTGGGGTGCGGATTCTCTCAGCTGCCTGCAGCATGTCTCCAGGTGATTCCCCAGTCCACACACAACTCCACATGTTTTACTTCAGATGTCAGAGTACATGAATCCACCACTCTGACTTCCCAGTCTCATGGGAATGCCTCTCATTAAGCAACTTTAAAGAAACCATAGAGAGAAAAGGGGTTTTGGAAAATGTGCGTCCAGAAGTGATAGTAGCAAGGGGGAATTGACAGCTGACAGGTCAGTAAGGTTGCTCTTTCCACAAGGCTCAAAACTTTGCCAGTTACAGATTGTCCCAGAATATACTTGAATGTGCTTTCACGTCTTACCAGCAACTCTGGGTTCATAGCAAGAAAACTTCATTAAGTCATAGATGAAACAGAAAAATCAGGAAACTGTATGAAATACATTATAAGGCTGTGTGTGGTAGCTCATGCCTGTAATTCCCAGCACTTTGAGAGGCTAAGGCAGGAGAATTGCTTCATCCTAGGAGTTTGAGATTGGACTGGGCAACATAGGAAGACTCTGTCTCTAAAAAAACAAAACAAAACAAAAAAACAAAAAGATAAATGGACAGTTATAACAATTGTTTGACAACCTTTTTCCTTGACAAAAAGGAAAACAACAAGAGAAAATTCTAAACATGGATGTAGCATTTTTCCTCTTAATATGAAAGTCCTTTGCTACTCAAAATTACGCAGGATCCAGCAGCACCTCAGCAATACTGAGAGGGTGTCTTGCAAGATACATAGCAGACCCATCTCAAATTACCTGAAAGAGAATCTTCATTTTAACACGGTAACAAGTGATCTATATAAAGCTTAACAAGATGTGTTTTAGGTGATATTTTAGCTAAAGAGATTTATTTTTTTCTCAGTGAGGACATTTAAGAAAATTTCAACGGAGGGTCACATGTTGAAAGCACACCTAGCTTTACTTTCAAGTTGATGCAACATTGCATTTGAAAACATTTTGAAGATTACAAAGGTTGAAAATCATAATTATATGTCCATAGAATTATCAAATAACTTCATGTTTAAATGGAGTAAACATTTTTAGAAACTTTAATAATTACCAAGTGAAAGAATCAATTAAAGTTGTGTGTACCTATGTTACAGATTCTTGGACTTAATTGTATCAGGTCAGCTTGGTTTGGGATGTTGTCTACGCCTGCGACCTGCCATGAGAATCTTCTGCCCTGAGTAGTCAGTGTCCTTCAGGCTTGGCCTCAGATAAATGCAATCCATAGGCTGGAGACAAGCTCGATTCCCTGCAGCCGAACCAACCAGCTGAGCCCTGCCTTGGGATCAGCCAATTGATTATAAAAATGGACATTCAGAAATATGAAAATAAATACTTAGTGTTAATAAGACACTAAGAGTTTAAGTGATTGATTGTCAATAATTATTGTGCAAAAACTGACCAATACAGTATTTATACATCTACCTATTTAGATAGATGCATTTTATTAAAATTGATGGCATAAATATGAATATTTATTAATCCATATATAGAGATACTAAGACAACATTTAAAACATTAAAACTTAATACCAATAAAAACCATGAAATTGATGTCATTTGGGGAAAATGTACATATTTGAGTGTATATAACATACATATTGGTGCATTTATGTTTTTGAAAAATTATTGGCTGCATATAAGTATATGTACACATATTTATCTTTAAATAGGTCTATTTAAGTATATTTATATATCCATATAGAAGTAACACATGCATATTTACAAAACAATTATATAAAAATGAAATCTGTGAAGGTGATTTCAGTTTCCCCCCATAAAAACACTGGTGCCCAAGACCTGGTATAGTATCTGCTCTAGCTACAGAAATTTCCTTTATAACCTTTAGTTATAAAATACTCACCTAATGGGTATTTACACCTTAAAATATTTTTCTAACTCAAGTGGAGGGGTAAAGGGTATGAATGGGGATAACTGCCTACTGTTAAAAATTAATCATTTCATCCTATGGAAGTCCAATCATGCGTATGCCGCCAATGATGCCATGCTGGATGGAGTTCTCATAACTGGGTGCTGTATTGATGTCATACCACTGCCATGGTTAAGGATACCCTGGGAGACTAGCAGTCACAAGAGTGGGCAAACCCAAAGGGTGAAGTCACCGTACACTTTGCAAAGAGGGATTAGCAATTCCATGACATTGGCTATTGGTTTGGAGAGATCACCAGGCCTCAGAAGAAACAAAACTGAAGGACTCGAGACAAAGTTGGTTTGGAAGAGCTATGACTGGATCTTTGAAAATACATCAAGATCAAAAATAAATGCTTCCTAAGTGAATATTCATATCTATTCCATTACTGAGGACCAGCTCTTAGTAATTAAGAGGATCGAATGATTGGCCTTCAGTCAGTCAACTTTCCCAGATTTTTTAGGAAGTGACATGAACCATAGAAATCCATGCAGGAGCTCAACAATATGAATTTCAGTTAATGAGGCTTGCATACCTATGACTCTTCTGAGCATTCAACTTGCCAAGTAGCATTACCCCTCCCGAACCACTAACATCTAACCACACATCAGTGGTCAGACTAACAACGCGTGTCAAATGAGTACAGTGCACCTAACCCAGCATCCAGAGGACAGTGGTAGTTTTCCTGTATACGGATTTGCCCTTCTTGTCAGTCATGTTTCTGCCAGAATCATCACTTGGAAGATTTCTGACTGCTTTCATCAGAGTCAGGAAATCCTTACATGATTTAGCACTGGAAAAAGCAACTTATCTACAGCAAAAAAAAAAAAAAAAAAGTGAAGCAACGTATATTCATGATGTTGTCATGTGTCCAGGGGCAGCTGTCCTTATAGAAAAGAGAAAACCCATTATTAGTCAGGGAAAGCCAAAACACAAACCCTTGTAATGTCAAATCACTGTCTTACCAGATGTGCTGGAGGCCCTGAAACACTGATGTGTACGACGTTGTTACCCCCATTAACAGAATAGGAGAATCTGAGAGATGACTATTTATTATGGGTACAGAGAAGATTGAAATGTTGTTTCTATTCACTCTTGTCTGTGGTTTTCCAGTTGATAGTTCCTAATTCAAAGAATTGGCATGATAATTGTTGCATTAAATTGAAAAAAAATGATGAACATGTGGCCATTTAGTTCTTATTATGGTTCAGGATAAACTTTGAACAAAGGGTCCTATGGTGTGGGCTGGGGACATACAACCTGATAATCAAGGAGAAATAGGTTTCCTTCTACATATTTTAGAGAGGAAGTAGAGAAAATGTGGAAGCTAGAGGAATTTCAGGATTGTTTTTATTTACTGACATTTCCTCTGGTAAAAGTTTCTCTTAACTTCAACAGAGCTCAGAATGAAGCTTTGAGTAACACGCAGCTGAAGCATCACATGCACTTGGATGCTAGTGCAGCAGAGGGGAGATGAAACACACAGTGAGCTTAGGAGATGAGAACAGCAAAGGCAGCCTCTTGGTCAGCTTGAGTTGAGAAGCACAAGAAACAGTCCATTCATTCCTTCTACTTGTTCTATCATTGAATCAGGTGACTATGAGAGAAGCCACTGTGCCTGGTGAGGCAAAATTGTGTTTATTTTGATGCATTAGGTGACTTAAAACCAGATGGAAAAAGCAGAGGAGTGAGTGCAGGCAGCTCCCAGCACTCATTTCACTCCTCCCTGATCAAGATATCACTCATCCCTGTTTCCATGATCAAGAAAATTCCAAGGCCAGGCGCGGTGGCTCACGCCTGTAATCCCATCACTTTGGGAGGCCAAGGCAGGCAGATTGCCTGAGGTCAGGAGTTCGAGACCAGCCTGGCCAATATGGTGAAACCCCATCTCTACTAAAAATACAAAAATTAGCAAAGCATGCTAGCACACGCCAGTAATCCCAGCTACTCCGGAGGCTGAGCCAGGAGAATCACTTGAACCAGGGAGGCAGAGGTTGCAGTGAGCCAAGATCATACCACTACCTTCCAGCCTGGGTCACAGAGCAAGACTCCTTCTCAAAAAACAGAAAGAAAGAAAAAGAAAAGTCCTCCTATTGTGACAGGAAGATGGTGAGGCAGGAGGCTGTGCCCACAGGACGGTGCTGTCTGATCAAGTTTCTTGATCCTGTGTGAATTTGCTTAGGATAATGGCCTCCAGCTGCATTCACGTAGCTCTAAAGGACCATTATTTCATTTTTAATTGCTGTGTAGTATTTCATGGTGTATATGCACCACATGTTCTTAATCCAGCCTACCTTTCATAGTCATTTAGGTTGATTTCATGTCTTTTCTATTGTGAAAAGTGCTGCCATGAACGTATGTGTGCACATGTCTGTATAGTAGAACGATTTATATTCCTTTGGGTATATATGCAATAATGTGATTGCTGGGTCGAATGGTACTTCTGTTTTAAGTTCTTTGAGAAGTTGTTATACTGCTTTCCACAACTGCTGAACTAATTTACGTTCCCACCAGCAGTGTATGAGCATTCCCTTTTCTCTGCAACCTCACCAGCATCTGTCATTTTTTGCCTTTATAGTAATAGCCATCCTGACTGGCATGAGATAGTATCTCATTGTGGTTTGATTTGCATTTCCATGATGATTAGTGATGATGACCATTTTTTTATGTTTGTTGACTGCTTGTATGTTTTCTTTTGATTAACTTCTTTTAGGTTTCCTTCTACCTATTTTAGAGAGGAAGTAGAGAAAATGTGGAAGCTAGAAGAATTTCAGGATTGTTTTTATTTACTGACGTTTCCTCTGGTAAAAGTTTCTCTTAACTTCAACAGACTTCAGAATGAAGCTTTGCGTAATGCAGCTGAAGCATCACATGCACTTGGATGTTAGTGCAGCAGAGGGGAGATGAAACACACAGTGAGCTTAGGAGATGAGAACACCAAAGAGTTGAGAAGCACAGGAAACAATCCATTCATTCCTTCTACTTGTTCTATCATTGAATCAGTTGACTATGAGAGAAGCCATTGTGCCTGGTGAGGCAAAATTGTATTTATTTTGATGGATTAGGTGACTTAAAGCCAGATGGAAAAAGCAGAGGAGTGACCTCAGGCAGCTCCCAGCACTCATTTCACTGCTCCCTGATACCTGTCTGTTTCATGGCCTTTGCCCATTTTATAATGGAGTTGTTTCTTGTTGATTTTTTTAAAATTTTTTGTAGATTCTGGATATTAGACCTTTGTCAGATACATAGCTTGTGAATATGTTCTCCCATTTTGTAGGTTGTCTGTTTACTCTGTTGTTAGTGTCTCTTGCTGTAATGAAGTTGTGTAGTTTAATTAGATAGCACTTATCAATTTTTGTTTTTATTGCAATTGCTTTTGGAGTCTATGTCATGAATTCTTTGCCTGAGCAAATGTCAAGAATGGCATTTCCTAGATTTTCTGTTAGAGTTTTTAGAGTTTAGATTTTATATTTAAGCCTTTAATCCATCTTGAGTTGGTTTTTCTATATAGTGAAAGGTTTCCATTTCAGTGCATATAGGTGCCAGTTATCCCAGCAGCATTTATTGAATAAGGGGGTCCTTTCTTCATTGCTTGTTTTAGTCAGCTTTGTCGAAGATCAGATGGTTGTAGGTGTGCGGTTTTACTTCTGAATCCTCTAGCCTGTTCCATTGGTCTAGGGTTCCTGTTTTTGTAGCAGTACTCTTCTGATTTAGTTACTGTAGCCTTGTAGTATATCTTAAAGTCGTGTAGTGTGATACCTCCAGCTTTGCTCTTTTTGCTTAGGATTTTTTTTTTTTTAGCTCTAGTTTAGTTCCAAGTAAATTTTAGAATTTTTTTTCTAATTCTGTGAAAAATGTTATCGGTAGTTTCACAGGAGTAGCATTGAATCTATAAATAGCATTAGGCAGTATGACCAGTTCAAAAGTATTGATTCTATCCACGAAGGTGGAATGTTTTTCCGTTTGTTTGTGTCATTTCTGATTTCTTTCAGCAGTATTTTGTCGTTCATGTTGTAGAGATCTTTCACCTCCTTGGTAAGCTGTATTTCTAGGTATTTTATCCTTTTTATGCTTACTGTGAATGGGATTGGGTTCTTGGACTGGCTCTTGGTGTGAATGTTATTGGTATATAGAAATGCTACTGATTTGTGTAAATTGATTTTGTTTCCTGAAATATTGCTGAAATTATTTATGAGATCTAGAAGCTTTTGGGCAGAGAGTGTGGGGTTTTCTGAGTATATTATAGTATCTCCTGCAAAGAGAGATAGTTTGACTTATTCTCTTCCTATTTGGATGCCTTTTATTTTTCTCTCTTGCCTGATTGCTCTGGCTAGAAATTCCAGTACTATGTTGAATAGGAGTGGTGAGAGTGGGTATCCTTGTCTTGTTCTGGTTCTCAATGAAAATGCCTCCAGCATTTGTCGATTCTGTGGGATGCTGGCTGTAATTTTGCCATAAATGGCTGTTAATATTTTAAGTTGTGTAGTTTCATTGTCTAGATTTTTGAGGCTTTTTAGCATGAAGGGGCATTGAATTCTATCAAAAGGCTTTTCTGCATCTAATGAGATGATCCTGTAGTTTTTGTATTTAGTTCTGTTTATGAGGTGAATCTCATGTATTGATTTTTACATTTTGAACCAACCATGCATCCCGTGACTAAAGCCAGCTTAATTATGGTGGATTAGCTTTTGATGTGCTACACAATAATGTTTGCTAGTATTTTTTCCAGAAAGTTTGTGTTTATGTTCATGAGAGATAGCGATCTGAAGTTTTTATTTATTGTGCCTCTGTCAGTTTTTACTATCAGGGAGATGCTGGTTTCATAGAATGAGTTAGAGAGGAGATCTCCCACCTTGATTTTTTTGGAATAATTTCACTAGGATTGGTACTAGCTTTTTTTATATGTCTGGTAGTATTTGGTTGTAAATCCATTTTTTCCAGGACTTTTTCTGATAGGTGGGCTTTTTACTACTGATTCAATTTCAGAACTCATTATTGGTCTGTTTAGGCATTCAGCTTCTTCCTGGGAGATTCTTGGTAGATTGTTTCCAGCAATTTATGCACTTTTTTCTAGGTTTTCTAGTTTTTGTGCATAGAGGTGTTCGTTATAGGTTCCAAGGGTTTTTCGTTTGTTTGTTTGTTTTATTGCTAAGGGTTGAGTGATAATGTCCTGTTTGTCACTTCCGGTTGTTTTTCTTTGGATATTGCTTTTTTCTTTATTAGTCTAGCTTGCAGTCTATCAATCTTATTTCTTCTTTCAAAGACCTAACTTTTGATTTCACTGACCTTTTGTTTGGTTTTTCTCCTCTCTATTTCATTCAGGTCAGGTTTGATTTTGATTATTTCTTCTTCTACCTTTGGGGTTGGTTCACATTTGTTTTTCAGATTCCTCTAGGTATGACGTTAGGTTGTTAATTCGGGATTTTTCTAACTTTTTGATGTGCACATTTAGCGCTATAAACTTTCCTCAGAACACCGCTTTTGCTGTGTCCCAGAGATTGTGGTATGTTGTCTCTTTTTTTTTCATTAGTTTCAAAGAATTTCTTAATTCTTACCTTAATTTCATTGTTTACCCAAAAGTCTGTAAGCAGCAGATTGTTAAATTTCTACTTAATTTTATGGTTTTTGAAAGACCTTTTTGGTGTTGATTTTTACTTTTTTTGCACTTCAGCCTGAGAGTGTGGTTGGTATGATTCCATTTCATTTTATCATTTTTATTTTTTGTATTTGTTGACGCTTGCAGTATGGCTGAGAGTGTAGTCAATTTTAGAGTTTTTGCCACGTGTCGATGGGAAGAATGTATATTCTGTAATTTTTAGTGGTTGTTCTGTAGATGTCAGTTTGTTCCATTTTGTCAAGTGTCATGTTTAGGTTCTGAATATGTTTGTTACTATTCTGCCTAAATGGTCTGTCGAATACTGTCAGTGTGGGTTGAAGTCTCACTCTATGATTGTGTGGTTATCTAGGTGTTTTTGTAAGTCTCTAAGAACTTATTTCACAAATCAGGGTGCTCCACTGCTGTGTGCTTATATAATATATTTAGGATAGTGAAGTCTTCTTGTTAAATTTAACTCTTCATTATTATGTAATGCTCTTCTCTGTCCTTTCTGATTATCGTTAGTTTTGTTTTGTTTTGTTTTGTTTTGTTTTGTTTTGTTTTTTGAGACAGGGTCTCTCTCTGTCTCCCAGGTTGCAGTGCAGTGGCGCGATCTCAGCTCACTGCAAGCTCCGCCCCCCGGGTTCACGCCATTCTCCTGCCTCAGCCTCCCAAGTAGCTGGGACTACAGGTGCCCGCCACCACGCTCGGCTAATTTTTTTGTATTTTTAATAGAGACAAGGTTTCATCGTGTTAGCCAGAATGGTCTCGATTTCCTGACCTCGTGATCTACCCACTTTGGCCTCCCAAAGTCCTGGGATTACAGGTGTGAGCCACCGCGCCCAGCCATGATCATTGTTAGTTTAAAGTCTGTTGTATCTGAAATAAGAATAGCAACCCCTGCTCTTTTTTGCTTTCCATTTGTTTGATAGATCTTTCTTTCTCCCTTTACTTTGAGCCTATGTGTAATCATTAGAAACCACCTGAAAGAACAATGACCAGTGCCTTGAATAATATCTTTTAATAAAGGGTCTCTTGTACCTAGTAAATACTAAGCTTATTTATTTATTTATTTATTTATTTATTTATTTATTTATTTTGTTGCCCAGTTTCGCTCTTGTTGCCCAGGATGGAGCGCAATGGTGCGATCTCGGCTCACCAAAACCTCCGCCTCCCGGATTCAAGTGATTCTCCTGCCTCAGCCTCCCAAGTAGCTGGGATTACAGGCATAAGCCCCCAACCCCCGGGTGATTTTATGTATTTTTAGTAGAGATAGGGTTTTTCCATGTTGGTCAGGCTGAACTCCCGACCTCGGGTGATCCGCCTGCCTCGGACCAAGAAGTGCTGGGATTACAGGCGTGAGCCACCACAACCGGCCTAAGCTCATTTTTAAAAACGTATTTTTTATGATGTGAAAAAATCTTTTAAAAGACAAATGATAAATCCATATCATAAGGGAAATCGTGATACTTGCTCATAATATTTGTACATAACCTTGTACTTCATCTCCTGCAGGTCTAGTCAGACCCTCCTGCATAGCAATGGAAACACCTATTTGTATTGGTAGCTATAGAAGCCAGGCGAGTCTCCACAGCTCCTGATCTATGGGGTTTCCAATGGGGCCTCTGGAGTCCCAGACAGGTTCAATAGCAGTGGGTCAGGCACATATTTTAAACTCAAAATTAGCAGGGTGGAGGCTGAGGATATTCGACTTTATTAATACATGCAAGCTACATAATATCCTTGCACAGTGGTAACGCCTTGAACACAAACCTCCCTGCTGGGGTGTCCCAACTGCCCACATGAGCTGCTGTCTGGGAGCAGCTCTGCAGGGTCTCTGAGTCTGCGGAAGAGGAGGCTGTTGGGGAACTCAGGGAAAGTGTTTGCTGCTGAAGACTCTGGCTCATGAGAGCCTCAGCTGTGCCTCAGTCACATATGTTAAGGTCCCATCAGCTGCCATGGCCTGGGGAAGACATCATCAGGAGGAGAATTCTTGGGGGCCATGAGCCCTGGGAACAACCAGCTATGATGAAGGGAGAGTGAATGAAAGCTCATCCCTCCCTATCTTGCCTACATTTTTCAAGGACATTTACTTGTCAAAACAACCAGACCATGGATGCAGATTAGTGACAACACAAGTGGAATACGTGTTGGAAATGACCAGCTTGGGGTTTATTTTATACAAGATGATACTTGGTCCTATTGAGAAATCATTTTTTTCATTTCATTCTCCTAACCTTGTATCTTTTTTAGCACTCGTACACTAAACTGCCCTCTCCAGTGTCATGCTGGAGAAGGTATTCTACACAAGCTGTCCTCAGTGGAGTGTGGCAAAAAATAATTAGTAAAAATGTTTAGGTTTGACTATTCATAGACTTGGTAAACACATGGCAAATAAAAGATCTCAATGCCAAAATACTTCAATTCTCCTCAATTACCTTCATCCCAGTGAAAGTTCTTCCAGTTACAAAAGTGAGCTTTGAAAATAAACAGAATGAACTCACAGATGGACAACATAGACTCACTAAATATGTCACATGAATAATGCAGAATTACATAATATTTTTTCTTCTTACCCCAGTTTTAAGAATTTTAAAAGCATTTAACCTAAGTACTGTTTTAGAGGTGACAAATTTAGTGGTGTGTCCCCATGAGAAAATATTTCAAACAATACCAAAATTCCTTGTTTACATATTACATCATCGTTCCTAGAAAATATATCTAAATCCTCTATTTTAGGTATAAAAGCAAAAAAAATGTAAGGTTTCAGTTGATTTCACTTAAAATGGTATTTTAAATTTCCATCAAACTTAATGATGAGTCATGTCAGTTACATGACAGAACATGGTGTGATAGAGACAAAAGAATGATTGAAGGAACAGAACAAGAAGCTTCTGCTTCAGCCTTAGGATTTGAAGTATATTGGAGATTATTTTCCATTCTGTGATAATGGATTCAATGGCCACTGCAACTAAAATTCCAAAGTGCCATTTCTATTAGGTTTCATAGATATAGGGCAAAATTTATGTAGAAATCAAGCAGACTGGAGCCCTCAAATTAAAAAACATTAGACACTTTTAAATATGCTATTTAAAAATCCTAATAAATACATCGTGGAGTGTAAATGATTTTACAGAATGCTATTGCAGAGAAACAAAGCGTAAGTAGCAAGAGCAGGAGCTGAGAAATGCCATCATCGTCTTTAGTACTCACGTGATTGACAGCACCTAGTCGCTGTAGATTCTGCTTTGATGTGAGACAGGGGATAAGGTCTAAACTCACTCAAGATGTTTAGATGTATTTAACAAGGAAACAAACATACAGCCTACATGATTTTGATATCCCAAGGGCTATACTCTCAAATCAAAATGCTAAAAAAATGATATCAAAGACAGAAAGGGGATTCAAGAAGAACCAGAGGATAATCAAATTTATTACAAAGAAGCCTCAAAAGCTCAGAGCACAGCCTACCTCCTTCCTCACAGTCTCTGCCCCCATTCCCATTCCTCAGCAGCATGGGGTGGAGCGGAGAGGAGAGAAAGCTGTTACCCCTAGAGAGCCTCTCTTTTCTTCTAAAGACCTAAGAAAATTCCAGCTTTCCACCAGGGATAAATGTTCTTTTGCCTCAAGGACTCATTTGTGCAATTTTTTACTGTGTGAATCTCCTGATAAACTTGCATTTTTGTTCGTTTTAATTTGAAAATATATTTACACAATATTTGGAAATAATTTTTGAATATATAATCATATTGTGGCAGCCTATAGAAGTTGTCATTTACTGTTGGTAATTGTTGCTGAAAAGTCATCTGCAAATGAAAGACTTTCATCTGTGACTAACACACCTCCTCTAAAAGGAATCTGGCTTTTTCGTCTCTTCAGGCTCTTTTCAAGCTCTTCAATTGGCCTTTGGCTTTTTCAACATGTAATTTATTCAGTTTAATTTATTATTTATGCAAAATTAATGAATTAGTTTTCCCTATTACAAAATAAAAAATCGTGTGTATTGCTATGTCAAACACCTGCCCCTAGATGGCAAACAAATTCCACAGTATAAAAAGAGAATGCCATGGACTAAGAAATCCTGGGAATGTAAGGGTGATGGTGTCTCACTGTCAACAGGGAGCCCTTTGGCTGGAACAGGGTCTCATGTGTGACCTGGAGCACCTAGGAGGAGCTGCCAGGGTGCTGAATGGTGGGGAAAATCTGCTCTGTGCTCTGTGCTCTGAGACTGGAAGCTGGGCCCTGACGCCCAGTGTAGCTGCGAGAGATGATCGAGGTAGATGGGGTTAAAGGAGGTCCTAAGCATGAGATCCCTTGCAATACAATTAGTGTTCTTATCCGAATAGCAACCAGAGCTCTCCTCTTCCTTTCCTCCCTGTCTCTCCCTCTCTCTTCCCAACCCCCATCCCTTTTTCTCCATGGCTGTCTATGAACCAGGAAGAAAGTTCTTAACAGAATGTGTACCTGGTTGGACCTTGATCTTAGACTTCCAGCCACCAGAAATGTGAATATAAATTTCTATTGTTTAAGCCATCCAGGCTTCGGGATTTTGGCGTGGCAGTGCCAGCAGATTCACCCACCGTCCCAACCCTCTCTGAGCAGGATCAGCCTCAGGAGGCCCTTGTGGACGTGGAGACACAGCTTTCCTCCTCTTCTGCTGCTGTCAGACTCTGGTGAGGAGGGAGGACTCAGGCTTCATCCTCAGTTTGGTTGCACTAAATACAAATGTTTCCTTCACCATCAGGAAACTAGCCTTTTTGCTTTCTGATTAGAATTACATCAAACTGCAGGAACAACTATGCCTATTTATACAAATGTACATATCACATTGTGAACCCAGAACATTTGAGACAGGTATAAGGTAATTTAGAAAGTTTATTTTGCCAAAGTTTAGGACACGTTCCTGTGACACAGCCTCAAGAGGTCCTGCAGGCATGTGCCCAAGGTGGTCAGAGCGTAGCTTGGTTTTAAACATTTCAGTGAGACATGAGACATCAATCAACATATATAAAATGAACATTGGTTTGGTCTGGAAAGGCAGGACAACTCCAAGCGAAAAGCAGGGCAACTGGAAGCAGGGAGGGGCTTTCAAGTCCCAGGTAGGTGAGAGAAAAACTTGCCTTCCTTTAAGTTTCTGATTAGCCTTTCCAGAAGAGGTAATTAGATATGCATTTATCTCAGGGACCAGAGGGCTGACTTTGAAAACAATGGGAGGCAGGTTTGCCCTATTCAGTTCCCAGCTAGAATTTTCCCTTTAGCTTAGTGATTTGGGGAGCCCAGGATATTTTCCTTTCACAATATTTATTCGTAATATAGATGCATAGTAGATACAAAGATATCACTGCAATTTACATCTATAATATTATACATATTTAATATACAAAGTTTGTTACAAACGCATATATACATATACACATAATTTTATGTTTATTTAGCACGTGCTCCTTTTTTTTTCTAACTATAACAGAATCAGGCTCAGTCAGGACTCTGCGGACATTTGCTGACCTCTTTGGCTCCAGCACAGTCCTGGTCATTGAGAGCCAGTGAGAACAGAGCTGAGAGCAGCCCACCCCAGGAGCTTGGGCCCAGCCCCAAGGCCCTTGTCTCTGAGACTTTCCTCCTGGTGGCAGACTCTGGGCTTGGAGCAGTGCCCATGAGTGTGTGAGCAGTTTCCTTCCCTGAAGCCCCTGTGAGGCAGACCTGTGGGCAGAGCCTTTGGTTCCCAGGTCCTCAGCCCCTTGTCTCAGTAGAGCAGCTTCTTCCTCCACAGCCCAGGGCCAGAGCCCAGCAGCTTTCAGACAGTGCAAGTCTGACCTTGGCCCTGATTTAAAGATCTTATTATAAATGTCTCTACAAGTATTCTGGTAACTGAAAGTATGTCCTTGACTTACATAAATGCATAGGCTACATTTCCACAATTGCTGAAACTAACAAAGTCATGTGAGAAATTTAAAATTTGACTTTGTTTTCATCCTCAGGGCCCGGCTTCTTTGAATGTTGCAGTATGAAGATGTGCCTAGCTTTTCTCCTCCTCATACAACTTTCCTTAAAAGCACAGTGGAATTTAAAATTTTGTCACCTACAGAGCAGCCACCCTCTCCTCTTTTAGTGTATAGGGCACTGTCTCTGTCCTGCTGTGCATGACAAGGACACTGAGCCGCTCCCAGCCCAGGAAAGGAGCAAGGTTTAGGTGGACATGTGATCAGCTCCACAATGAGATGTCATGGGTGTGAAGGAGGGGCAGGACTTCTGGAGAAAATGGTGATCCCTCATAAAAAGAGGGGTGATGAAGAGCTTTGCCCTTCATTTCCTCTTTGGGCAGTTACCAGATGGCATGAAGCTTACAGTCCCTGCAGCCTTCTTGAGACCATGAGATATTGAGCCCAAGACAGAAAAACCAATGTGGTCAAGTTTACCAAGCAGTAATGTAGAAAGAATCTGGGGCCTTTCTCCTGTCACCAAGCTGCTGTATTAACCCTGAATGTGCCAAACTTCAGATCTCTTCTCACTGCTTAAGCCATTGTTATTCTTTCACTTGTTTCTAAAATTATTGTCGCTTATCCTTAAATGATACTGAAGAAAAAGAGCCTCGTTGGCCATAGACCTGCCCTTTAGGAGAAGAAATGCATTATCATGCGTGTGTATGTGTGTGTTTGTGGGTGTCAAAGGCAGTAAAAGCAAGAACCAGAATAAGTGATGTCCTTTCCTGACATCTTGGCTCTGCTGTATTTATAGCTAAGGAAACCCAAACCACTGCAAAGATTTCATAAGTTCTGCTGTCTTCCTGTCTCAGTTTCACGTTTTATATCTTAAGGATGAACATCTTTTTGTTGTCCCTAATTCCTCCCTCCTTTATGATCATGAAATTAAAATAGTGGTCAAGAAAGAGACAAGAACACTTGAGGAAGACATAAAATCTGTGGACTGTATGCATCTCCTCAACAGCAACATCATGCTAGCAGTTTTCTCCTTCTTCTCAGTGGTTTTTGATGGGAAGATGCTAACTCCTCCAACCAGGTATCTATCAGAGGTTGCGTTTGGAGGGCTTACAAAGAAAAGCTTCCAGGCAGTTAGTGCTGGATTCTGGGGAGTGTAGCAGGAGGGTGAGTCTGGATTCCCAGCATGGGGAGGCCAGAGTGAATTCTGAGAAAGGCTGTGCATGTGGGAAGAAAAGAATTAGAACTCAGAACTGTGGTCACAACCTTAGGAGCCAAAGAATGAGACACTAACACAAATGCAGCTCAGAGACAACTCAGACTAAAAGTGTTATGATCAATTGTCATCTTGTTTGTCTTTCTAATACCACACATAAAGAGTAGGTAGAATTGTTTACAGTGGAAGCTATGCACATGAAATCCCACTGCCCTTAGTGATGCACTTGCTTGTTGTAGAATAAATATTGAAGAATTTGAATTGAAAGTGATGTCTGGCTAGTAATATCTTACATAGCCTTTTTATTCCAGCATGGTCAAGGGTACATAAAAAGAGGACTGGATATATATATATTAGAAAGATAAACAAGATGACAATTGATCATACATATATATATATATTTACACACACACACACACACACACACACACACACACACACACATACTTCAAGGCCCATCATCTGATTAAGTCCTCAGGAGACCCCTTGATATACACAGTGTTCCATTTCACAGATGAAGAAACCAATGATCAGAGCTCATGGATGGTTTATGCAAAATCACGTGATCAGCACATGTGGGCTGGAATTTGAACCCAAGTCTGTGTGGCTTTATTATATTTCTTTCATGCAGCCACTTTCATCCCATAGTTGAGCCCACAGTCTATAATAAGGGAGAAGACACCGTAGGGACAGTGTGGACTCCACAGCTTCCTGCTCTCTCTGTCTTACACCATGCTGACCTTAATCGTAAACTAGCCCCATCTGCAGTTTTCCCTAGAAAACACAACTCTGTCAATGCCTTTGTGAGTTGCAAATGACTTTATTTTGGACTTGTGAGGAAGGACACATCTTTCTTTTCTCTGGCCCCTTCTACATCTCCTCTTTCTCTTCCAATTTCCCTGGCTCAGTCTGTCCCTCTCAGAATGTGTTCTTCAAGTCTAATTTGCCCTCCTAATATAAAAACAAACCAAAGAACAATCTCCCCTCCTCTCACGTGCTATGACAGCTGATCTCTAGGCTCTCAGATACCCAGATTGTTCCAGAGCCAATCAAGGGATCTGACCCAAGACATTTTCTGCCTTAGAGGAATTCTGGTGCTACCTCCTCTCAAAATAATATGTTCTCTGTCTTTTCAAAATTGACGGGAAATTATTACAAGGTGAAGATATTTGGGAGAACAAGAACAGCCATGCACTGAGGAGATAAAAGCCATCTCTTCCTCTTGCATTAATATCCTATTGCTGTTGGAACAAATTAGTATGACCTCACTGGCTTCATACAACCCAAATGTATTATCTTACAGTTCTGAAAGTCAGAAGTCTCACTGAACTAAAATCAAAGAGTGAGCCCGGCTGTATTATTTCTGGAGGCTCCAAGGAAGAGAATTGGATACTAAGTTTTCATCTTCAAGATCTCTCACATTCCTTGCTTCTTGGCCCCATTCTGCCACACCAGCATTCCCCTCCATTGTCCGAGCTCCTCTCCGATTGTGACCCTCCTGTATTTTCTATTATAAGGACCTTGCGATTACATTGGTTTGAGACAGGCAATCTAGGATACTCTCCTCATGTCAAATTTCTTAACTGAATCACATCTGCCGAGTTCCTCTTGACATATAAGGTAACATTCATAGATTCCAAATATTAGGACATAAATATAATTAGGGTGGGGGGTCCTTATTTATCCCCAAAACAACTCCCATTATTCCCCCAACTGCCCACCCCTAAAGTCGAATGAAAATTCACAAGACTGTTTTATGAGGCAAGGAAGCAGGAAATAATTTGTGATTTGGAGACTCTCTGACCTGTGGGTTTTAAGAGTAGGGGTTAGTTATTCCACCGCCTCTAATGTGGACCTCATGGTGTGCTGCTATTTTTTTTTTTTTACTAAGACAAAGTCTCTCTCTGTTGCCTGTTGCCCAGGCTGGAGTGCAGTGGTGCGATCTTGGCTCACTGAAACCTCCGCCTCCCGGGTCCAAGCGATTCTCGTGCCTCAGCCTCCCGAGTAGCTAGGATTACAGGTGCCTGCCACCATTCCCTGCTAATCTTTGTTTTTTAGTAGAGACGGTGTTTCACCATGTTGGCCTGGCTGGTCTCAAACTCCCGACCTCAGGTGATCCACCCGCCTCGGCCTCACAAAGTGCTGGGATTACAGGCGTGAGCTACCTCACTCGGCCTGTGTGCTGCTATTTTAAGAAGCTTCTTTTATTTTGTGAGTCAGAAGAAAGGGATTACTGCATAAATCAAATTTAAGATAGATGGGCAAAAAGAAATTTAGTGTTTTCTGATTTTTGTATGCATCAAAAAAGGAGAAATAATAAGAATTAAGACAAGAGGCCAGGTGCAGTGGGTCACGCCTGTGATCCTAGCACTTTGGGAAGCTGAGACAGGCAGTTCACCTAAGGTCAGGGGTTCGAGACCAGCCTGGCCAACATGGTGAAACCCCATCACTACTAAAAATACAAAAATTAGCCGGGTGTGATAGCAGGCACCTGTGATCCCAGCTACTTGGGAGGCTGAGGCAGGAGAACCACTTGAACCTGGGAGCCAAAGGTTGCAATGAGCCAAGATTGTGCCATTGCACTCCAGCCTGGGCAACAAAACAAGACTCAGTCTCAAAAAAAAGGAGAGACAAGAGATGTAGCCCTCCCAAGAACTGGGATTTGTCCACTGTGTTGGGTTGTGTCCACCAACAAGAAGGATTTCTATGCATGCAGCATATTTACAATGGGAGGGAAGGAGGAAAGTGAGGCAGAGAACAGAGGTTGAAGGTTAAAGTCACCTCAACAAGCCACCTAACTCTTAGGATAACTGAAGCTCAACCCCATTTGGAAACACGGAGAAAATGTCCCTGGGCTATTCTAGCTGAGAGGGGAGGGAGCTGGGGTATGTATACATGTCCTTCTGTCATCACCATTTGAGGGCTGTCTGTCTAAGTCTGTTTTGTGCTGCTATAACAGAATACCTGAGACTGGGTAATCAGTAAAGAACATTCTGTCACATTTCTGGAGGATGGGAAGTCAAAGATTGAGTAACTAGCAGCTTGGGATCCAATTTCTGTGCTTTCAAGATGGAATTTGAATGCTGAGTCCTTCAGAGAGAAGGAAGGCCATGCCCTGGCCTGACAATAGCAGAAGTGAGAAACTGGGAGCTCGCTCTCATAATTGAGATAGTTCAGGGATCTGACCCCTTCTTAGGGGTCTTTGAAGCTTCCCCAAACATGGAAATAAAGGAAAATCTTGGGTCTTTTCAAGGGAAATGTTAGGTGTCCAGCTAAGCCTTGAGAAGTAAACAAGCAACATGAGAAGCAAGGAGACGATAATAGACTAAAACAATAGTCAAAGAAGCTAAAAATCACAGTATGTTTTATTCCTCTACAGAAACTAAAGAGAACATCTCAGCATATGTCTCTGAGTTGTTTTTCAGAAACCCAGATCTCCAACAAATGGATCTGCCAGCACATAGACTTCACATAAGGGGAAACAGGGGACTGAAATTTGACCATGGTTCTTTGTTCTGAATTTCCACCTGAGGGGCCTGGAGAAAGTCACACCCACAGGCCAGAGCCAACATTCCTTTGTGCTGACCCCAATTTTTAAACAAAGCTTTTCTTCCTTAATCAATTGCACATCAGAAAATTTTTCAATCTACTCATGACCTGTAAGATATTCTGCTGCTTCATGATATCCTGCCCTCTTAGGCCAAAGCCAATGTGTAACCTCCATGTATTGATTTACAATTTTGCCTGTAACTTTTGATTCCCTGAAACTTACCTGGGCTTTTAAAAGCCATTATTTGTAAGCCATTAGAGAGATCAAGATTTAAGCATTAGCTGTCTGGTCCTCTTTGCTTGACATCCTGCAAATAAATGTCTTTTTTCTCCTACTGCAAACTCAGTTTGGATAACTGGTTTTACTGCACTGAGCAAGCTGAATCCAGTTTGGTTCCATAATAAAAGCCCTTTTTATAGTAGCATTAATCTATTCATAAGGGCAGAACCTTCAGTATTTAAACACTTCTCATTAGGCCCCACCTCTCAATTCTGTTGCATTATGGATTAAATTAACAGTGGATGAAATTGAGGGGATACAGTGAAACCATAGCACTGTCTGAGGAAAGACTCATTCCAAGCCCTGTGGTCTGCCATGCGTGTAGGCGGAGCTGCCTTTCTCAGAGAGGGCAGAGATGGCCATGGGGAATCAGCAGAAGTACGGTGAAAGGGAAAGTCCTCAGTGCAGACAGGGACTGCTCCAACCGTTTAGAAAAAAGCACCTGTACTTTCCACCTGGAGCTGCAACCTTCTGGAATGGTGTTTCCTGGCAGGTCAGTTGCAAATGAAGGAATCTGGGAAGTAACATCTCAAGATATGCTACATTGGTATTGTGATTGCTTCAAACTGAAGGTGTTTAGAAAACAACAAATATATAAAGGGGCTTTTCCTAAATCTCCCTTACCTGTCTAAGGGCAGTTTCTCCAGAAGGAAGCCAATTGTCATGAAAACCCTCCCTGGGAATGTTTATCTACCAGGGAATATTAACATGCACTAGAAGTTAAATCCAGAAAAGATTGGATGTTGACTTTATCCAGACAGGCTACTACCTATCCTTTTCAGGACCCTTTTCTTTTATTTTAGGTTATTTACTCTCCCTTAGTTGCCTATACTCTCTACTTCCCTCTCCCCTATAAAGGATGTAGAAGCACCTGGACCTCACTGGGTTATTTGGGTAATCCCTCTCGTGTGTTATCCCCACACCCCCACCTCGCATGTTAAATACATTTGTTTGCCTTTTTTTCCTATTAATTTGTCTTTTGTCTATTCATTTTCAGCAAACCTTTAGAAGGTTTGCTTTTCTCTTTCCCCTTTTCCCTCTACAAAAGCAAGTTCCCTTAACATTCAGGTCCCTGAATAGACAGAAGGAGGGTGTGTGCCGAGCTTACACCACAGTGATTTGACCACTCCTAGTCAGGCATGAGTAATACTTTCCAGAACCCCAGGCTACAGCCCACAGACGCTGATGTAGTTGAATGCTGCTGCTGAACCAGGCTGAGATGTCTTGGGCCCTGTTAGAGATGTGAGATATAATTGGGTGCAAATCCATCACCAGTTTTATTAGGATCCAATTAATTTCTCCATATGTATGGAAATTTGCTGGATAAGAGGTGGAGACTCTGTTCTGGATGTGAGACAGGAGGCTGGTATGTGGATCAGAATGATGTTCCCACTCATTGCTAAAAAGTAAAAGAGGAAAGTGGCATTCATAGTGCAAGGCAGGGACATGCACTGAGCAGCAGCTGCCCTCACTGGGAGGGAGGACTTACTGTCCTGATCTTTTCCAAAGTCTCTCCATCACCTGCTCTCCAGAAATCCAGGATTCAGAGGAGCTGTACCTGAGCACCCAGGAACATGCTGGTGGGGAGTTCAGCATTACTCAGGGGATGCAATCTGGTCTTCCTACTTGTGGAGACAACTGAACCCTGGATAATTTCAAGTTTATCCTAATCCAGACTCTGATAAATGCAGGAAGAAACTAGTTATTTAAGTCAATCAGATCTGGCATCACTAGTCAGCTCTTCATGCTGAGAACCCCTGGGAAATAATACTCAATGGCAGAAGAGAGGGTAAAATATAGAGATCACCAAACCAAAAATAAGATGCAGCTTATATAATCTCTGGGTATTAAGGTGGCTTACAGGTTTAAATAATGGTGAATCTGTGAGTGATACCGGCCTTGAGGACTTGTGGTTTCATTTTTATGCATCTGTAGTGAATTGCATGACCATACAGTCATGTAAGAATGGCTTAAGGTCATTACAAAATACTTTCAAATATATTTAGCATTATCTTGTAAAATTGTCTCTTTTGTTTAAGAAGGAACCATTTCACTCTCACAGAAATGTTATAAGTATAGAACAAAGTACCCTCTCCTTTGCAGAGTATATTCAAGACTTGATGTTCCCACCCTCTAAAACTTTACTGAGTTTCCTACAAATAAAAATATTCCCCTGGCTGGACGTGGTGGCTCATGCCTGTAATCCCAGCACTTTGGGAGGCTGAGGCGAGGGGGTCACCTGAGGTTAGGAGTTCGAGACCAGCTTGGCCAACATGGTGAAACCCCATTTCTACTACTAAAAATACAAAATTAGCCAGGCATGGTGGTGCGCGCCTGTAGTCCCAGCTACCCTGGAGGCTGAGGCAGGAGAAATCGATGGTACCTGGCAGGTGGAGGTTGCAGTGAGGTGAGATCGCGCCACTGCACTCCAGCCTAGGTGACAGAACAAGACTCTGTCTCAAAAAAAAAAAACCTTAATTAATCCCCATATACAAATGGAAAACATTACTTCATCGAGTACTCAAGAGTATTTCAAATATTGACAATTATTAAAAAAAAAGTTCTTTGTTACAAAACGGCCCCAAGAGGAAACATGTTCTTACAGACAAATCTGTGCTACCCTCCTCTGACTTGGGACACTGGGGACACGAGGGACTGGCTCAGAGATGAGCCAGCCCTGCAGCTGTGCCCAGCCTGCCCCAACCCCTGCTGATTTGCATGTTCCCAGAGCACAGCCCCCTGCCCTGAAGTCTTCTTAACAGGCTGGTCACACCCCGTGCAGCAGTCAGTCCCAGTCAGGACACAGCATGGACATGAGGGTCCCCGCTCAGCTCCTGGGGCTCCTACTGCTCTGGGTCCCAGGTAAGGAAGGAGAACACTAGGAATTTACTCAGCTGGTGCACTCAGTATAGCCTGGCTCTTCAGGGAGGTCTTCTTATAACATGATGGATTGAATGGATGTTTGTTTTTATATTTCCAATCTCAGGTGCCAGATGTGACATCCAGTTGACCCAGTCTCCATCCTCCCTGTCTGCATCTGTAGGAGACAGAGTCACCATCACTTGCCAGGCGAGTCAGGACATTAGCAACTATTTAAATTGGTATCAGCAGAAACCAGGGAAAGTTCCTAAGCTCCTGATCTATAGTGCATCCAATTTGCAATCTGGAGTCCCATCTCGGTTCAGTGGCAGTGGATCTGGGACAGATTTCACTCTCACTATCAGCAGCCTGCAGCCTGAAGATGTTGCAACTTATTACTGTCAACGGACTTACAATGCCCCTCCCACAGTGTTACAAGGCATAACATAAACCCCCCAAGGAAGCAGATGTATGGGGCTGGCCTGCCCCAGATACTCCTCCTACTGCCTCCAGCTGCTCAGAGGGTTTCTCATATTCCAGTCAAGCTTTGAAAGTCACTGAAAAGTTTTGATGGAAGGGGCCATGAAGACTCTGAAACTGCCTTTGCAAAAATCATAACTGAGAAAATTATGACAGTGGAAGATATTACACAGCCAGCTCTGTGTGAACTACTCTTTCACTACTGCTATTGCCGTGTCTTGATAAATCGACTCTGTCTAAGCAGCAGGCAAGGTGAACCCCTTGGGCGATTACAACTCCTCTATACCTTAACTGTTTTTCCTTCTCATCCCCTGCAGCACAAACATGGTAATACTGTTCCTGATTTCATTAAGAAAAGAGATGATTACACCTGAGTCTTGGCTATGGTGTGAGTTGGAATCAATACCACAAAGGAAAACCTACTCTTGGAATTCCAAGTCTATTTTTTTTTCTAAATACACGCAATAAGAGTCTAAACTACAGCCTCTGGGAGGCTTGGGAGCATGGTACTCAAAGATGCAAATAATTAGAAAACGATTCTCTGGATCTCCCCAAGAATCCAGAGAGCATCTGGCGCAGAAGGTATAATTGCCAATCATGTGGTCCTCAGACATGTCTGGGAAGCCCATGTTCGGGGCTGTTGATGCTCTGCCTGGAGGACCTTCCTGATTTTCTATGGCATCTGCTTACAATTGACCAGTCCCCTATTCAAAGCTTGCCGTGTTGCATCTCAACTCTTGTCCATGGGACCCCAAGTCTCTAGCCACATCCAGTTCTTCACAGAAGCTGGATGTATGTGCCAGGGCAAGGAGAACTGGGTGGGAGGTGAGTCTGTGGGCTCCACAGCTTCACGTGTTTATGAGGTAGGAGTTATTAAGAAATTATTTTAGGCAGATAGAGAGGAAAAAAGGGATCCTTGGGAGATTTTTCACAGCTGTTGTCTAGCATGAAAGCCCTGGGTCTTAGCCCCGGGCAGGCAACCTTTTATATGCAAATGCAAGCCGTTAGAAACTGGGTCCATCCAACATGCACCCAACATGGTGATTTCCACCGTTGTCCTCTTGCCCTTGCCCCAACATGCGCCTGGCAGCATAGTTGCCCCTACATATCCCACATGTGTGGAACATCATGGCGCCCTGTATTTGCATATTAAAAGGCTAGGGTGGGAGGGCTACCGTGAATGACATGTCTGGTCAAACCAATCCCCTGAGCCCTGTGCAAATCAGACACCACCTCCTCCAGCCATCAAATATAGCTGGCTGATATTACCTGAAAGAGTGGTTCGTCCCTCGGCTTTGGAGCCCCCCTCCCTCTGTCTTTGTACAGGGGAGCTTCATCCTTCTTTCTTCCCCCTTCTTTCTTGCCTATTAAACTCCCTGCTCCTTAAAACTATTCTAAGTGTGTCAGTGTCATTTTTTCTAATTTGACTCGAGACAAAGAACCTGGTGTCCTCTACTCATCAGAGCAGTATCATTTGTTCCAACATGATAGAGTCACATGGTCTATGCCCAGGGAAAATAATTCATATTTTTGTCTTATGAATAATCAAGGTTCACCTCCAGGGAATAATGAACAGTACTCTGATTAAGATCTTGAAAAAAAAAAAAAGAGTTCCCTTCTGGTTGGTACATAATGGGTTTATTTTAGAAAGTCTACTTTCATGACATGAATCAAAACTTGAAAAATGTAACTATAAATCAATATCATAAAAGAAATCATGAAAGTTGTTCATAATGGAAAGCCAGCCTTTATCTCCTGCAGGTCTAGTTAGAGCCTCCTGTATAATAATGGAAACACCTATACGTATTGGTACCTGCAGAAGCCAGGTCAGTCTCCACAGCTCCTGATTTATGAGGTTTCCAACCAGGCCTCCGAATTCTCAGACAGGTTCAGGGGTAATGGGTCAGGTACTGAGTTTACACTGAAAGTCAGTAGGACGGAGACTAAGGATGTTGGAGTTTATTAGAAAACTTGAACTTCCATCAGTGATAAATATTCCTTTTGCCTCAAGCACATATTTGAGGAATTTTCCATTGAGTAGATCTACCGATAAGGTCACATTTTTCTGTCTGTTTTAATCTGAATATGTATTTATATGATTCTCAGAAATGTTTTTTGACTATGAAATTATATTTGTGAGACCTTATTTCAAGTTGTTATTTACCATTTGATAATTACTGCTGAAAAGTCATCTATTAAAAAAATTCGGTCATCCGTTCTCTAACTCTCATTGAAAGGAATTTGCCTTTTTAACCCCCTCAGACTCTTTTTAAGCTTTTCAATTGGCCTTATCTTTTTTTACAGATTCAATGTATTAAGTCAATTTATTATTTATGATAAATTTATTTATTTATTTATTTTTACTATCACAAAATTTAAAAATCCTGTAAGTTGCTATGTCAAACCTGCCTCTAGATTGCAAACAAACCCCACAAAAAAGAGAGTACCATTATCTTAGAAATACTAGAAAAGCAAGAGTGATAGTGTCCCATTGTTAACAGGGACCCATAAGGCTAGAATAATGTCCCACATGTTACCTGGGGCACCTGGGAGGAGCTGCCACTGTGCTGAATGGTGGGAAAAAGCCATCTGTGCTCTGAGACTGGAAGCCTGGCCCTATTCCCCTATGTGGCTGTAGGAGATAATTGGGGTTATAAAGGGGTAATTACGGTTAAATGAAGTCATAAGGGTGGGGCTCTGATCCAATAGGATTAGTGTCCTTATAAGGACAGAAACCAGAGAACTCTTCTCTTTTCCTTTATTTCTCTAACTCACTGCTTCCCTATGGAAAGGCCATGAGAAGACATGGTGAGAAGGTGACTACCTGTAAACTAGGAAGAAGGTTCTAACCAGAAAGTGAACCTTGCTGGACCTTGATCTTGGACTTTCCAGGCTTGTGAACTATGAGAATAAATTTCTCTGGTTTAATCTACCCAGCCCAGGGTATTTTGGTGTAGCAGTGCAAGAAGGCCCATCCACTGTCCCCACCCTCTCTGAGCAGGATCAGCCTCAGAAGGCCCTCATGGACATGGGGGCCCAGCTTTGCCCCTCTTCCTCCTGCTTTTCTGACTCTCTGATGAGGAAGAAGAACTCAGACTTCGGCTTCAGATAGTTTGTATTAAACATGAACATTTCCTTGATAAGGAAGTTATAGTTTGTTTATCTTTCTGTCACCTGCAGGGCCAGGTGATACAATTTCAACAAAAGTATATCAATTTCTATACAATTGTACATATTATTTTAATGTGAAATGTAGAAACATAGCATATACATCTATCTCAATATATAATTAATATCCAAAATATTATATGTATTTAATAAAGTTTACATAATATGTATGCATATATTATTTTTTGAGCATGTGCTCTATTTCTTTGTCATCAGAACAGAATCTGGCTCAGCAAGAGCCCTGGGGACATTTGCTCACCCTCTCCCTTTGCTTCCAAGAAGGTCCTGACTGCTTATATACAATGAGAACACAGCTGAGAGCAGCCTACTCCAGGAGCCCAGGCCCAGCTCTAAGGTCCTGGTTTCTGAGGCTTTCACCGTGGCCCCAGGCTCGGGCTTGGTGCCGCGCCCATGAGCGTGTGAGCAGCTTTCTTTCTTGAATCCTTTGCCAGGCAGCCCCATGGACAGGGCCTGTGGTTCCTCCCAGGTCCTCAGCCTCATAGTTCAAGAAAGCAGCTGTTTCTTTCACAGCCCAGGGCCAGAGCCCAGCAGCTCTCGGTCAATGCAGGCCTGACTTTAGCCCTGGTTTGAGGACTCTATTTCTAATCTCTTCTCTTTTATTCCAGTACCTGAAAGTCTGTCCTGATCTTAATTGCATAAGCCACATTTCCAAAACTGCTGAAGCTAACATTGCCGTCTAGAATATTGAAAATTTGACTTCACTGTCATCCCCAGGGCCTGGCTTGTTCCAACTCCACCAGACCAAGAGGCTCTTGAGATCTCTCCTCCCCACACAACTTAATTTAGAAGCATAGTGAGGTTTAAATGTTGCCAAGCTCTTGACACTCTCTGAGCAGCCATCCCCCTTCTCCTTTGGTGTAGAGGGCACCAGCTCCTTTCTGCCATGCCTGGTTAGGACAGTGAACCTCTCTCAATTTAGGGCTTGAGTGAGGATTAAGAGCATGTGTGGTCACCTCCACCAAGAGATGGTAGGGGAGTAAGTGGGCAGGGCTTCTGGGGAGAATTTGATTCCTCATAAATAGAAAGAAGGTGAAGAATTTTGTCCCACATTTTTTCCTGGAAGAGTTTTTAGTGGATATGACACTAATGTCCTTAGCTTAGAGCTGTTGCAGTCCTCTGGAGATCACGAGGACTTGAGTCCAAGACTGAAAATCCAATGTGGTGAAGGTGAACCTGGTTTCCTCATGCTGCCCCCAAGCTGCTGCACCAACCCTAATACTCCAACCTTCAGACTTCTGATCTTTGCTTAAGCTTTTGCTATTGTTTCTTTCCATTGCTTCTAAAGTTACTTTTATTTATTTTATTTCATTTATGAGAAAAGGTACTCAAAGGAAGAAACAGAGCCTTAAATTTGCTCTTTAGGAGAAGACAGGCATTTTTATGTGTGTGTGTGTTCATGGGAGTGTGAGGCGTGAAGGGCAGGAATTGTAAGTGCAGTGCTCCCCTGAGATCTTGGTCATTCTATGCCCATGGCTAGAAAAACTCAAATCACTTTGAAGAACTTATAAATTCTGCTGTCTTTCCCTCTCCATTCCTCTTTTTATATCCTAAGCACAAAATAAATGCCTGCTCTTAATTCCTCCCTGCTCCAAGATCATACATATATAATTGTGGTTAAGAAACAAAAATAGTTGGAGAAGACATAGAAACAGGGGATTTTATGCATTTCATTAACAACAAAGTGTGTTTGCAGGTTTTTCTTTCTTCTTAGCACTTTTTGCTGGGAATGTTACTGGTTAAAGATATTCTAGTTGCCAGTGGCAAATCCGTATGAGTCTGCAGCAACCTCAATCCTTGGCCTGCGGCAACCTCAATTCTTGCCTCCTCAGAAGAAAGAATGCGACTGAGGGGCATAAGGGAGAAAAAGAGACCAAGGTAAATTTCAGAGCAGAAGTGAAAGTTTATTGAAAAGCTTTAGAACAGGGGAGAAAGGAAAGTACACTTGAAAGTGACCAAAGTGGGCGACTTGAAGAAGAAGTCCGGTGTTTAACCTTGATTCTAGTACTTTATAGGCAGGTCTTTTTCCCATGAATCTTCTCTTAGGGTGGGCTGCCCGCATGCGCAGTGCCCTTCTTACCCTTGGGAGGTGAGCATGCTCAGTGTGTTTAGAAAGTTGTACACATGCCTATCTGAGGCTTCCTTCCCTTTTCTGGTGGTGTGCCCCTGGAAGGTCATACTTCACTGTTTTATATTTATATTTATGTATAAATATAAATTTATGTATATATAAATTATATTTATACATAAATATAAATATGAATACATACATATAAATATACAAATATATAAATATAAATATACATAAAGTATAAATGTGAATACAAAATATAAATTTATTTATAAATATAAATATTTTATTTTTATTTTTGTATTTATATTTATTGTATTATTTATTTTAACATGCCTGGGAAGTTGCATTTCCCTGGTGCTTGCATTCAATTAACACCTTAGTGCAAAAGGTGTGGACCATCAGGAAATGGCCTCCCTCTAGTGCCAGCTGCCAACTTATCACTTTTAGAGAGGCAATGTGATCATTGCTGAACCATCACCCCACATTCCTAGTGGGTGGGGAAAGAGACCTCTCCTGCCCATCTCATGCCTGTCTAACTGCCCGTAACAGGAAGATGCTGACTGCTCCAGCCAGGTTCCTGTTAGAGGTTGCATTTGGAGGGTTTACAAGGAAAAGCTACTGGCAATTAGTGCCTGATTCCAGGGAGGGTGGCAGGACATTGGGTCTGGATTCTCAAAATGGAGGAGGCCAGAGTGAGAAAGGCTGTGTGAGAAGAAAGACCTTAGAACTCAGACCTGTGGCCACAGCCTTAGGACCCTGAGAGTGGGGACCACTTATCAAGGAACAAGGAGCAAAGAAGAAGTTGGGTAATATTTGAGGGATTATCTTGCAGGTGGAAGATAATGGAGGTTTGCATTGGGGTGGAGTGGTGGGGTAGAAGTCGGGGGAGTGGTCAGGTTTGGGACATATTTGGGGTCTATGATTATTGTCTGCACTTCGTTCATTACAAGGCACTTGGTGCAATGAGCAGTGCATGCGGCGCTTATAACTATTCTCGATTTTTTCATTATTATTTATTTATTTTTCATTATGATTTATTTTTATTGAGAATTTCTCTGATTGCTGGTGCTCAGGAAGAAGGCGTCTCCTTTCTTCTGAGGCTTTGTCTGAGTAAGCAAGATTTTTGCCTCTACTGCACGCTTTCTTTCCTGATTGTCCCTCTCTTCTGAAAGGCGATGGCCCAGGTGCTCCACTACTGAGAGTCTCAAGCTCTTACCCAAAGCCCTCAGTCTAGAGTTTTTGTTTTTTGCCTTCATGTTATCTTCTTCTTTATCAGCTTAGCAATTTAAAAAATTACTTTTTTTCTTTTGATTTGTAACTATTAAAAATTCTGTCTTAGTTAATCCTACCTATTACCTTCAGAGCAAGTAATGGACTAGCAAAATGGTATTAGGAGATCCGAATATGTGTGTTCAGGAAGAAATATGAGGAGGCAGGCTGTTCCAGAGTGCTCTGTGCAGCTGGCCCTGCAGAGTCCCTCTGTGTGGCCCTATCACTGACTGCCTTCTGTGAATCAGATATTCTGATGAAAGTCCTGGTGAATCCTGTAGCCAGGGGCCACCTACACCCTCCATGAAGACCAAATCCTGTAGTCAGGGGCCACCCACACCCTCCATAAGGGCCAAAAGCCTCTGAAGACAATAAGAGGTCCAGAGAGTCATAGCTCATGACTGTCCTCTGTAGAGACAGCTTCTTCCCAGATGGCTGAGGGCTGTCTGTGGCTATGTCCTTTCTTGTACATGATAGCGGGGACTGGGCAGGTCTCTATGCAAACCCGAGCAAGACCTTCCTGTGTGTTCCTCTCTGAACTCTGAACCTAGGTGGCAGTGGATACACTTAGGGAAGTGGAATGATTTGTGATCATAAGAAAGGGAGGGAAGAAGGGGAAGAGAGTGAGTGAAAGACATAGACAGAGAGAGAATGTAACGTGTGTACAGTACCGACACTGAAACTGGGTCCTGTAATGGTTTAGCACTGAGTATCACCCCCACATTATCAGGTTCTTTTCCATGGAGCCAATTAATGTAACTGGTATGGGAAAAAGACCTTTGCAGGTATAAATTAAGAATCTAGAAACGGGGAGATTATCCTGGATTGACCAAGTGGACCCTAAATGCAATCACAAGTATCCTCCTAAGAGTGAGATAGATTGAGATTTAACACAGACAGAAGAGAAGGCAATGTGGCCACAGAGACAAAGACTGGAGGGGTATGGCCACAGTCAAGGAAAGCTGCAGCCATTAGGAGCTGGAAGAGGCAAGAATAGACTCCCTCCTGGAGCCTCTGGAGGAGCCTGGCCGCCAAGGCCATGATCTTGGCCCAGAGATACTGATTCTAGATTTCTGGCCTACAAAAGTATGAGAGAGTAAACTGTTTTCAGCCATCAGATTTTTGGAACTGTGTTACAGCAGCCCAAGGACACTAATAAGAATGAAGTGCAGGGAAAGTGCAGATGAAAGGTGCTCTGGTGGTTTTCAGTCTTCTTGTTCAACTTTCTACTGCTACACATAAATAGATTGATGGGAGAGGATATGGTGGGAAAACATTTACGTGAAACTTCACTGTATAGAGAGAGAGATCTATTAGTTAGAATAAATATTGATAATTTTTAGTTGAAAGTGACATCTGACTAGTAATATCTTACTTAACGTCTTCATTCTAAGACAGTCAAGGATGCATGAAATGGACACCGGGTACTCTCTCTCTCTCTCTTTCTCTCTTCATGGGTCATGATCTGGTGAAGCCCTCAAGACACTGCTTGATATCCACAGTACTTCATTTTACAGGTAAGAAAACTGCCCATCAGAGTGCAGGGGTGATTTCCCAAAGTCACATGGTCAGCAGAAGTAGGGACTGAGATTGGAACCCAGGTCTGTCAGAACTTATATATGTTCCTTCCACATGGCCACATGTACGTATACACCTCCCCTGTCCTTACCGATTGAGGGCTGTCCTAGGGGATGCTATTCCAGACACTGTGGTCTGGCATGCATGCAGGCAGAGCTGCCTTCCCCAGCTCAGAGAGAGCAGCAGCATGACCATGGAGTCTGCCCATCTCAGAGAGAGCAGCAGCATGACCATGGAGTCTGCCCAGCTCAGAGACAGCAGCGTGACCATGGAGTCAGCAGAAGTACAGTGAAGGGGAAAGGCCAAGGGTAGCAAGAGAGACGGCTACATTCAGAAAAAAAGATGTGTATTTCAATCTAGAGCCCTATGTCTTGAACCTGGATATTAGTAGGCTGTTTACTGGCCAGTTCTCTTGAAATCCAAGCCCCCGGAAAAGCAGCAGCAGGTTTGTGCACAGACTGCACCACTGTGGTGGGACCATGCGTGATCATGAATGAGTAATACTGCCTGGAGTACCCGGGCTCCAACCCACTGACGCTGATGTAGTTGGTTCCAATTCCCCTGCTGCTGAATCAGGTTGGGATGCCCTCAGCATAGGCAGAGGTATGAGGTACAGAGGTTCAAATTTGTGTCCAAGTTTTATCCATTTTCAGATATATCTCTGTGTACATCAGCAATGACTTGGCCAGGGATGGAGAACCTGTGTCCTGGCTGTGAGACAGTGAGGCTGACATCTGGGTCAGGGTGATGTCCCCACTCACTGCAAAAGAGTAAAAGAAGAAAATGACATTGATGGTTCAAGGCAAGGACATGTACCGAGCAGCAGCCACCCCCATCAGAAGAGAGAGTTCACTGACTTTGTGTTTCCCCAGGTCCTCCCCTTCACCTGCCCTTCAGAAAGCCAGGCTTCAGGGGAGCTGCACCTGAGACACTAGGAACATGCTGGTAGGGAGCACAGCTTGGAGCATTACCCAGGGGATATGATCTTTGTCTTCCTACTTTGGACACATTTGATTATAAGAGTCTGGATTGATACAGGGTTTCAAGTTTATCCTAATCAAGGCTCCTATAGTTCAATGAAGAAACAGAGAATCTTGTTGAACTAATCAGATCTGGCATCACTAGCCAGCCCTTTATGCGATGATCTGTAAGAAATATTACACAGTGACAGAAAAGGTGGTAGAATATTCTCCCCAAGGCAAGAATAAGGTGCTATCTATTTAATCCTTGGGTATTAAAGTGACCGATAGCTCTGGAAAATGGAGGGTCTGTGCGTGGTACATGCATGAGAAATCATGGTATTATCTTTGTGAAACTGCAGTCAATTCCTTGTCCTTATACCAGTAATAACAATGGCTTAAAGTTATAACAAACTATTTTTGAATATTGTTAAAAATGCTTCTGATAAAGTCTTATTTTCATTTTAAAAAAGACAATTCCTCACTGACAGAAATATTGTTAACACAACACAAAATATTTTTACACTCACCAAATACATTTGCCAGTAACTTGAAGACCCAAGAGCTCTACTTTCTAAGATTTTATTATGCATTCCCTGCAAACAAGGATAGTCTCCTACATACTGCCAATACAACTATAAAATGCATTACTCAATGTAGTCCTTAGGTTCGTTTAAAATTTTGGAAATTTTCCCAAAAATACGTTTTGTAATAGTATGGCCACCAAAGAGAAATGTATTATCTGCAGGTAAGTTGATGCTACCCTGCTCTGATCTGGGACCCTGGGGACACTGCCCCTGTGCTGAGTTACTGAGATGAGCCAGCCTTGCAGCTGTGCCCAGCCTGCCCCATCCTCTGCTGATTTGCATGTCCCAGAGCACAGCTGCCTTCCTGAAGACTTATTAATTGGCTGGTCATACCCCGTGCAGGAGTCAGTTTTTGTCTGGACACAGCATGGATATGAAGACCCTCATTCAGCTCCCGGGGCTTCTGCCATCCTGGTTTCCAGTTAAGGAAAGAAATTACTAGCCTCTTACTCAGCCAGTGTGCTAGGTACTGCCTGGCCATTCAGGGAAGTCTTCTTATAACATGATTAATTGTGTGGATATTTGTTTTTCTGTTTGCAATTTCAGGGACCAGAAGTGACATCCAGTCACCCAGTCTCCATCCACACTGTCTGCATCTGTAAGGAGACAGCGTCATCATCACTTGCCGGGCGAGTCAGAGCATTGGTAGTAATTTAGACTGGTATCAGCAGAAACCAGGGAAGGCCCCTAAGGGCCTGATCTATGCTGCATCCAGTTTGCAATCTGGGGCTCCTTCGCGGTTCGGTGGCAGTGGATCTGGGACAGATTTTACTCTCACCATCAGAATCCTGCAGCCTAAAGATGTTGCAACTTATTACTGTCAACAGTATAAAAATTACCCTATCACAGTGTTACAAACCATAACAAACCCTCCCCAGGAAAGCAGACATGTGACGCTGGGCTGCCCCACCTGCTCTTCTTTGTGCAGCCATCTGGTGACAACACTTCTCAGACTCAGCCTGAGTTTTGAGGGTTATTGGGAGATTACGGAAGAGGGGGCCATGAAGGTGTCTCTCCACCCTAAGTCTCTTTCCTCTCATGGCAATGTCTCTTCGAATTTAGTAAAGAAAGGAGATTAGTCTACCTGAGGAGTCTGTGTTATGGGGTAATTGAAATTCTTACAGTAAAATAGAAGCCACACATTCCAAGCAGGAATTGTTTTAACTGAGTGAATTAGAATCTAAACTATAGCCTTCGAAAGCCTGGCATATGTTATTCATGAAGCAGATACTAGAGATGGGGTTCTCTGATGCAAAAATATAAATATTTATTGATCTGTTTTTAAAGATACTAAGATAAAACTTAAAAATTTTGTCACTGTATCAAATATATTGCATCATATATCTATAAAAACAGTAAAATTTGTGTCATTTATGAAAAATGCACATATTTGAGTGTATATAACATACATATTAATCCATATATATTTATTTGACAACTTGTTAGCTATAAATACTATGTACACATATTCATGTGTAGATAAGATTATTTAAATATGTTTATATATATATATATATAAGCAACACATGCATATGTATGAAATTATTGTATAAATTAAATCTGTTAAGATAATTCCAGTTACTCCCATGAAAAAAACTGATGTCCAGGACTATATATGCTACCTGCTCTGGCTACAGGGATTTCCTTTGTAATCTTTATTTCTAACACTCACCAAATGGGTATGTGCACCTGAAAATATCTTTTAGTGGAGGGGTAAAGGATATGAAGAAAGGTAATTTTGCCTAATGTTAAAAGTAGGCAAAATGTTAAAATTTCACAGTGATGCCTGCTGGGCAGAGTTCTAAATTGGGTGCTGGACCAAAGCCACACCCCTGCCATCGTCAAGGATGCCCTGGAAGACTAGAAATCACAATAGTGGGTTAACTCCAAGGGTGTATCATTGGCTACTTTGCAAAGAGAGGCTGGTAATGCAATGACATTGATTATTAATTTGCACAGGTCATTAGGTCTCAGAAGAAACAAAACTTAAGGACAAAATTGGTTTAGAAGAGCTGTGATTGGATCTTTCAAAATGGGCCAAGATCAAAAATAAATGCTACCCAAGTGAATACTCATCTAAATGCCATTGCCTAGCAGGGAACTCTTAATAATTAAGGTGATCCAACACATGGACTTCAGTCAGTCACCTTTCCCAGGGAGTCTCATGAACCTAAGCCATGGAGATTTATGCATCTGAATTTCATTTAATCAGGCTCACAAGGCTAATGGCACATCTGAGTGTCTGACTTGCCAAAAACCATGACCCTTCCTGAAACCCTAACATTGTACTACACATCTGAGATCACACTAACAGCTGGTATCAGGTGAGTACATTGGACCTAACCCAACACATTGGGGCGGGGGTGGTTATTTTCCTATATGTACATTTGCCTTTCTTATCAGCCATGTTTCTGCTAGAATAATTACTTGAAAGTTTTTCAAGTGCTTTCAAGTCAAGAAACCCTTACATAATTTATCATTGGAAAAAGTAACTTTATTATAGCAAAAAAAAAGTAAGGCAAAGTAGGTTCATGATGCTGTCATGTGTACAGAGGCAGCTATCCCTACAGACAGGAGAAACCCCATTACTAGGCAGGTGAAGTGAGCACACAAACCCTTGTAATGTCAAATCACTGTCTTGCCAGATGTGGCGGAGGCCCCAAAACACCAAGGTGTATGGTATTGTTACTCCCATCAAGAGAATAGTGGTATCTGAGACATGGGGGGTGAGCCCATCACTATTTATTATGCCTACAGAGCAGATTGAAAAGTTCTCTTTCTGTTCACTCAGGTCCGGGGTTTTCTGGTTGACAGTTCTTGATCCAATGGGTTAGCATGATAAATCGTTAATAAATTGGAAGAAACAATGAACATGCGGCCATTTAGTTCTCATTATGATGTAAGATAAACTGTCAATAAAGGGTCTTATGGTGTGGGCTGGAGTCATAGGTATAGGTTTCCTTCTACATATTTTAGAGAGGAAGTAGAGAATATGTAGAACCCAGAGGAACTTCAGGAATTTTTTTTTTTTTTTTTTTTAGACAGAGTTTCACATTTGTTGTCCAGACTGGAGTGCAATGGCACGATCTCGGCTCACTGAAACCTCCACCTCCCGGGTTCAAGCAATTCTCCTGCCTCAGCCTCCTGAGTAGCTGGGATTAGGGTTACAGGCACCTGCCACCACGTCTGGCTAATTTTTTTTTTTTTTGTATTTTTAGTAGAGACAGGGTTTTACCATGTTGCCCAGGCTGGCCTCAAACTCCTGACCTCAGGTGATCCACCTGGCTTGGCTTCCCAAAGTGCTGGGATTACAGGCATGAGCCATTGTGCCCAGCTGGGAATGTTTCCATTTACCGCCATTTCCACTGGTGAAAGTGAAGAGAAACTTCTACAGACTCCAGAGTGAAGCTTTAAGTAGCACAGCTGAAGCATCACATGTACTTAGACACTAGTGCAGCAGAGGGGAGATGAAACGCACAGTGAACTTAGGAGATGTGAACACCAGCTACAGCCTCTAGGTCAGCTTCATAGTAGAGAAGTACAGGAGCCAGTCCACTCATTCCTTCTTCCTTCTTCTGTCATCGAAGCAGTCAGATACAAGAGAAGCCATTATGGCTGGTGAAGCAAACTCGCGTTTATTGTCATGGATTAGGTGAACTAAGCCAGATGGAAAGAGCAGAGGAGTGGGCTCAGGCATTCACTTCACTTCCCTGTTTCTTCATGTGTTTCTATGCAGAAAAATCCTCTGATTGTGACAGGAAACTTGTGAGGCAGGATGCTGTGCCCACAGGACAGTGCTGCCTGGCCAGGACCCAGACCAGGAGAATGAGTCCCTCTGGAAGGCATCTCCCATTCCCTTATTAACTTCTGAAAACCACTCTGCAGGGGCATATCTCATGTGCAGAGCCTTAATCACATCTGGGACCCTGAATGCCAGAGACATGAAGGTTAGCCTCACCAGAAACGACCACAAAGATCGTGCTGGAGGCCAGGGGATAAAAAGAATACAGAGAAAACCGATTCATGAAATCTGAATGAGTCACGCACACATTTACATATGTTAAATATTTTTTTCTCAACTGTCCCTTTATTAAAATTCTTTTAATACAAAGTGCTGTTTTGGTCACCTATATAATTTATACCACAGATTAAATGATATCCAGATTGACTTGTGACTCATGAGGGAAGGTCAGTTTTTCCTAGATGGTGTTGGACTGAACAGATTTGAGTTTTTTCACCTTTTAGGTAGAGGTGAGCATGCTGCTATATGCAAAGGGAATGTCTGCATTCTGTTAGGTGTTATCACATTGCTGTTGATATCATGAATACCAGAGGGTTCAAGTGTAAGAAGATATGTACTCATGACAGAAAGCCACAGGGTGGATGGGAGCAGAAATAGCACCTGGAGTCGTGTAAACAGAGGGGTCTGCATGAGACTGAAATGGGGATGCAACCAGCACAGGGAGGGCTGCACTCAGGTGGGCAGGTGGCACCACCAACCTTAGCACACAGCTTTCCTCCTTCTTCCATAGCCACTGCTTCCCCATGTCCCTATTGCAGATCTCTCCCTCATTTATTCCAGTACTTGGAAGTATGTCCCACCCTTAAATTCCCAGGCTACATTTCCTCAACTGCTGAAGCTAACATTGTCATGTGGAAAATTAGAAATTTGACTTCATTGTCATCCTCAAGGCCTGGCTTGTTCCAACCCCACCAGATTCAGAGAATGTTGGGATCTTTCTGCTTCATCCAGGTTAGCTTAGACACAAGGTGAAATTTAAATGTGTCGAGGCTTTGGCCTCCTGCCTAGCAGCCATCTTCCTCATTTGGTTTCTTGGGCACCAACTCTGTCCTGCTGTGCATGGGGAGGACAGAAAGTTTCTCTCAGCCCAGGACAGGAACAGAAATTAGGGGGACATGAGTTGGGTTCCACAATAAGATGTCAGGGAGTGAGGGATGAGCAGAGATTCTGGGAAGGATTTTCATCCCTTATAAAAAGAAGAAGGTGGGGCCGGGCGCGGTGACTCATGCCTGTAATCCCAGCACTTTGGGAGGCTGAGGCGGGTGGATCACGAGGTCAGGAGATCGAGACCATCCTGGCTAACACGGTGAAACCCCGTCTCTACTTAAAATACAAAAAATTAGCCGGGCGAGGTGACGGGTTCCTGTAGTCCCAGCTACTCAGGAGGCTGAGGCAGGAGAATGGCGTGAACTCGGGAGGCGGAGCTTGCAGTGAGCCGAGATTGTGCCACTGCACTCCAGCCTGGGCGACAGAATGAGACTCCATCTCAAAAAAAAACGAGAAGAAGAAGGTGAAGAATTTTGGCCTGCATTCTTTCCAGTAATCATGATGAGAGGAACTGATTCTTAGAGCCACTGCAGCCATCTTAAGACCATGAGGCAGTGAGCCTACGTCTGCAAAGCCAATGTGGTGGGGTGTAAAGTAGAAATAGAGAAAGAACCTGGGGCCTTTCTGCTGTTGCCAAGATGCTTCACCAACTCGAAAAGCTCCAACCTTTGGACCTCTTTGCTTAAGCCATTGCTATCATTTGTTTCCACTACTTCCAAAATTATTTTCATTTAGACAGAAAAGATACTCAGTGAAAGACCACGGCTGGGCCTTAGACCTGCTCTTTAGAAGAAGACAGGCATTATCATATGTGTGCATTTGTGGGAGTCTGAAGCATGAAGGGCAGGAACCAAAATAAGTGATATCCTCTCCTGGCATCTTGGTCCTGCCGTGTCCCTGGCTAGAGAAACCCAAACCGCTTCGAAGAGTTTATAAACTCCATTCTCCTGCTGTCGCCATTTCTATTTTCATAAAAGAACCCTTCTTATCTTCAATTCTTCCCTCTGCAAGATTGTGAAAATAGAACCATGGTTAAGAAACAGACAAAAAAGTTTGAAAACACATAAAATCTAAGGATTACATGCATCTCCTCCACACCACCGTGGTGTTTGCAGGTTTCCCCTCCTTCTCAGTGTTTTTTGATGGGAGGATGCTGACTGCTCCAGCCATGTTGCCGGCAGAGTTTGCATTTGGAGGGTTTACAAATAAAAGCTTCCAGACAGTTACTGTTGGATGCTGGGGAAGGTAGCAGGAGGGTTGGGTCTAGATTCCCAGCATGGAGGAGGCCAGGGTGATTCCTGGGAAAGGCTGTTGGTGTGGAAAGAAAAGACTTAGAACTCAGACCTGTGGCCTCCACCTTAAGATCCAAGCATGGGAACCATTTAACAAAGAGCCAAGAAACCTGAGTTGATTCTTAGATAGGAAGCCCCATCTCATCAGTGGCCACCACCATCTGTCATTCAAGTTGAGATTCACCTTCAGTGATGGCTCCACATAACCCCCAAAGCAATGGCTGTCAGGCCCTGAACCAGTCTACATGAAGCAAGCTTCATCACAAGAAGTATGAGGGTAGCCTCAAAAGTGAGACACCAGAGTCCATGGCCTGAAGGAAAAAACAGTAATTACTGAAGTTTATACCAATTTTACTAACATCCTTCCTAATGTCAAGGATCCCCCAACTTCCTGACAGTCAGTCTCCTCTGCATGTTGAACTAATGCCTTGTCTGATTCTAGGCTGACCATGAACTTAAGTATCACAAGAGATGTGCTTCTTCTTGCCTTTCCCTCCAGGTAGAGGCATCATTTTCCTTCTGGTCATTGTCAAAAGATAGGAAAGTTTTCCTCTAAATATTGCTCATTTCCATACAAGCGTACTGGCCCCAGTCTTAGGTCAAAACCCAACAACTGCATAGGTCTAGTGAGTCCTTCCCTCGGTGCCTCTTTTTAGTGTGCACCTGCCTTATGCCTTTCCCTGAACCTAAGTCTCTATAAAGTCTGATGCCTCAAGCGCTACCCAGGCTCTGAGCACTCCTCACCAGCATGTTCCTGGTGGCTCAGAAGCAGCTCCCCTGGGGCCTGGCTTTTTGGAGAGCAGTTGAGGGGGAGTACCTGGGGAAAGGCTAAGTGAGTGAACCCTCTCTCCTCAGTGAGGGCAGCTAAAACTGGGTGCATATTCCTGCTGTTCACCATCAATGCCACTTTCTTCTTTTACTCTTTGCAGTGAGTGGGGAAATCATCCCAACCCAGGAGACTGCTTGCTTGTCAGTACATTCAGGAGAGAGAGTTTTTGTCTCCTGCTAAGCCAGCAACAATGTACATGGAGAAATATCTTGGATCAGTTAAAAACTTGGACAAAGACTTGAACCCCTTACATCTCATGTCACTACCTTGTTCCTAGGCATCCCAGCCCAGTATAGTGGCAGCGGAACTGGAACCAGCTATGCCTTCACTATCAATGCCCTGGAGCCTGGGGACTACGGGGAGTATAACTGCATGCTTGACTATGGGTAGCCAAGTAATGGTGGTGCAGTGTGTGCACAGAATCCCTGCTGCCTGTCATGCAGCCTGAATTTCTAGGGCACATTCTTGCATTCCAGAGAGATGTGGCCCACATGGACCCTCCAGATTTCACATACACATCTTTTTTGAGTGGATGTAGCAGTAGTTGTCCTAATTCTTTTCTGCATTTCTGCTGACTTCTCATGGTGATATCTGCCCCTCGCTGCTCTCCCTGAAACTACAGAAGGCACCTCTGACTTCATGCATGGTAGACCTCAGAGCCTGGAATGAGCATCCCCTAGGACAGCCCTCAATCTGTGGTGACTAAAGGAGGTGTATACATACCACAGCTCCCTCATCTCTCAGGTAGAATAGCCCAGAGGTTCTTGTGTTTTCACATTGGCATGAGCTTTAGTGGTCCTCATGGTCCTCATGAGCAGCTGCTTATTGATGAGCTTTTCACTGGCCATGTCTTCCCTGCCTCACTTTCCCCCTTCTCTCCCAGGGTTTTCTGTGCTTTGTAAATATGTTGTCAGCATGGGAATTCTTGTCATTGTAAGACCCACCTTAAGACAATAGGCAAATTCTCATGTGTAGAGGTATCTTTATCTAAATTCTAGGGATTTCTTTTTTTATGGGTAGAAAAATTCAGAAAGTTAGGGAAACATTTAATTTTCCTTTACCAATCTCTCTTAGATTGCAATTAAGTAGCAATTCTTTTCTTCTGGGTCCCAAAATCAGAATAGTCTCTAACAAATAGCTACACATGTGAGGTCCACATTGGAGCAGCAGCAGCAGCAGCAGCAGAATCCTCCAGCCCAGGGAAACCCCAGACCAGAGGACCCTGACTCAGATCTCTCCAGCTCTCTTGCTTTATAAAGATGTTGGTTGCCCACATTCTATCCTTCTTCCAGCTATGTGATTTTGGATTCTTGTTTAGGGAAGGACAGTTTGGGGCCAATAAGAATGATTGGTAGTGTGAGTAAAGCACTCCCCATCTCTTCTCAAAAAAAAAAAAAAGATGTTTGTGCCTAATCTGTGGAACCTATGAATGTTGCCTTATATGGCAAAAGAAACTTGGCAGATGTGATTAAGCTAAAGATCTTGAGATGAGAAGATTATCTAGATGGGTCACATGTAATCACCAGTGTCCTTACAAAACTGAGGCAGGAGGATCAGATTTGGGGAGGAGATTTGGCAAGGAAGAAAGACGCTGAGTGATGTAAGAGAAAGGCCAGGGGCCTGGAAAGACAGCAGCTTCTAAAAGCTGGAAAAGGCCAGAGAAAAAGTTCTTTCCCCCAGCATCCATAGGGAAGCTTACTTTTAGCCCAGTGAGACCTTCATTTATCCCAGTGAGACCTGTGTGAGATTTCTCCCTTCCAGAACTGTAAAAGAATAAACTGATGCTGTTTGAAGCCAGCAAGGATGTGGAGATTTGATAGAGGAGCTACAGGAAACACACAGAGGGAGAGAATGGCATTTGCCTCTCTGTTCTTGCCTCTTTCAGCTTCTGGTGGCTGCAGCTTTCCTTGGCTGCGGTCACATCACTCCCGTCTCTTTCTCTGTGGTCACACTGCCTTCTCTTCTGTCTGTGTTAAACTTCTCACATCCTCTCTTACAAGGACATTTGTGATTGCATTTAGAGCCATTATGGTTAATCCAGATAGTCTCCCCATCTTAATATTATTAATTGACATCTGTGAAGACTTTTTGCTCAATTTAGGTAACATTCACAGGTATCAAGGAACTAACTTATTAAAGTATCCAATCTTTCTGTGCATACATACACAATTTATCTCTCTCTTTCTCCCCCATTATCTCTCCTTTCCTCATGATCAAAAATCACTTCCTTAAGTAAATCCAGTTCCACCTATGGCCAGGTCAGAGCAGCACACAGAGGAAGGCCTTGCTCAGGGTTTGCTTAGAGACCTGCTCTGCCCCCATTATCATGCGGAAGGAAGGACACAGCCACAGACAGCCCTCAACCATCTGGGAGAATCTGTCTCTACAGAGGAAAGTCATGGGCTAAGACCCTCCAGACCTGTGATTGTCTTCAGGGGCCTGTGGTCCTCAGCCCTCCCTCTGGATGTCTGATTGTCCTCGGGGATCTGTGGTCCTCAGCCCTCATGGAGGGTTTGTCTGGCCCCCGGTGGTCCACCTTGGCCTCTCATTTTACTCTTTGCCCTCACCAAGGAAGTATATTTGCTGTGGGCTGAGTGAGGTGACAAAATAGCCCAAAGTATACAAATAGCTGTATTTTATAATTTTGTTTGTATTTTTCTCAATTAAATTTATGGGATATTTTGAAACGTTTTGCAAGGTGTCATATGAAAATCATTTTTTAGTCATATCTTGACTCAGTAGGTGGGATAAACCCTAATTCAGGGTTAATCTCTAACTGTCTTCACAATTTGGGACAGAAAAATCAAGTGTTGGCTCATCTGCCCCTCCCCTGGCCTCAGCTCCCACCCACTTCTTCCATCTGTCTTTTTTTTTTTTATTATACTTTAAGTTCTAGGGTACATGTGCACAACGTGCAGGTTTGTTACATTTGTATACATGCGCCATGTTGTGTGCTGCACCCGTTAACTCGTCATTTACATTAGGTATATCTCCTAATGCTATCCCTCCTCCCTCCCCCGACCCCATGACAGACCCCAGTGTGTGATGTTCCCCACCCTGTGTCGAAGTGTTCTCATTGTTCTATTCCCACCTATGAGTGAGAACATGTGGTCTTTAGTTTTCTGTCCTTGTGATAGTTTGCTCAGAATGGTGGTTTCCAGCTTCATCCATGTCGCTACAAAGGACATAAACTCATCCTTTTTTATGACTGCATAGTGTTCCATGGTGTATATGTGCCACATTTTCTTAATCCAGTCTATCATTGATGGACATTTGGGTTGGGTCCAAGTCTTTGCTATTGTGAATAGTGCCACAATAAACATATGTGTGCATGTGTCTTTATAGCAGCATGATTTATAATCCTTTGGGTATATGCCCAGTAATGGGATGGCTGGGTCAAATGGTATTTCTAGTTCTAGATCCTTGAGGAATTGCCACACTGTCTTCCACAATGGTTGAACTAAGTAGTGGATTAAGCAGCTTGTTTTATTGACAACGTTCTCTTTTCTTTTATTCCTGTTTCATCCTCAGCCTTCAGAAAATAAAATAAAAATCATAATTCTCAGAGCTTTGTTTTTGTACTTTGTCTCGAGTTATAATTTGGTAGTATTTCCCAAGAGCATATAATAATTATTGTATTATAATTTATCAAATTTTGTATAGAATATGATATATAATAACACATATTAATCACAACTATAGTAAATTTATTGACTCTTTAGTTAAAAGACAGTATTACCAGATTATCTCAGGAGTCAGATAATAAATATTTAGGTTTGGTGAGGCAAGATGCAAAATTGAATATATTATGTGAGTACTTAGATAAGAGAGAAAACAAATTTCTGCAATGTCTATTAATGAATTCAGATGGAATGTAACCCAAAGAGCTTCTCAGCCTGTCCAGTGAACTGTCACTTACCACCAAATGCTCACAATTTTAAGGAACACAAGGAAACCCCAAATTGAATTGTTGTTTAGATCAGAAACATGAGCAGAGGTTTCCAAAATTATTAAAGTGAGAAAGGCCTGAGTCTGATTGAATGGATGTGTTGTGCAGGATGGGGTGGCATAGAAAGTAGGGCATCACCCAAGGAATTGTTCCTGGCCTGCTGGACAGCACTGTCGTCTGTTTGCAGGGAATGGAATTACACACACTGAAGGGTCTGAGCCCGGGGCCTGCTCATCTGTGCAGCCGTGATGATCATCACACCCACAGTGCTGGGCCTAATTGCGTGTTGCCCTTTAATAGTTTTTACAAAGAATGAGGAGGCTTCAGGGCTCATAGGAAAGATGGCTAAGCTGCAAAGGAAAAGTGTGTGTGGAAGATGAACTTCTGATGAACTAGTTTTCAGCCAGGTACATTCATGCACCAATGGAGATGACTCGGTTCTTTGGAGAAATAAGGAGAGGAAAAGAACCACAGGCTTCTATTTTATTCCCAACAGGTTTGTACTAAATACCATCTGGCTGGGTCTAGGTGACTAGTGAGACAGGAAGAAACAGGGGCTATAGTCTGTGACCATAGGGAAGAAGTTCTACCATCAGGCTGAGCCAATGGACTTTTCTGGGCAGGGGCTGCTGAGTGCAGAGAGGAGGAGGCAGGGGATCTCTGCAGCTGGAAGCCCAGCACCCACTCCAACTACTTTGCATATCCTTCCAGCCACTCTGCTGTCCAGAGCCCATATCAATGCCTGGGTCAGAGCTCTCGGGAAGAGCTGCTCGGTTAGGACCCAGAGGGAACCATGGAAGTTCCAGCTCAGCTCCTCTCCTTTCTGGTACTCTGGCTCCCAGGTGAGGGGAACACGGGATGATTCTGCATGCCAATGAAACTCTGTCAATGTTATTGGGTCCTGTGACCTGCTCAGCAAGAACAATAATTAATATTCAATGTACATCAATGATCCCGGCTGTACTGGGAAGACAGTGGATTTGATCTAGATTGCACAATTGACTTTCCTGTTTTATTCCAATCTCAGATACCACTGGAGAAGTTGTGATGACACGGTCCCCAATCACCCTGTGTTTGTCCCCAGGGGAAGGAGCCACCCTCACCTGAAAGGCCAGTCAGATCATTGACAACTATTCAGCCTGGGACCAGTAGAAACCTGTTCTGGTTCCCAGGCTCCTTATTTATAGTGCATCTACCAAGGCTACCAGCATCCCAGCCCGGTTCAGTGGTGGTGGGCCTGAGGCAGACTTTACCCCAACCATCAACAGCCTAGACCCTGAAGATGTCACAATTTTATTACCCTCATCAGTACAGCAGTGGGTGTCCCACAGTAATTCAACATGAAACAAAAACTTTCACAAAACCATTGATTTTTTTTTTCTAAAACCAGCGGCTTTATGGGCTGCAGCTATGATGGCTGCTCAGTTTTAGCAACTGTGCCTCTATTTGGAAATTTTGAAATTCTGAAAAGTAACTCGTTGTCAAGATGGTGACTCCAATGTCTGTATTTCTCTCAGACTTATTTACAGAGTTAGGTTTTGAATCAATTTTACTGCAAGGCCTTCAGACAGACTCACCTGCATGGATGCCTTTAAAGACACAGGTGCCGCTGGGCACAGTGGCTCACTCTATTTTTTTCCAATAGAGTAGAACAAACGTAGTTTTTCATTTAATAAATTTTCACTTAATGGCAGCATTTTCAGGAACAAGTAAAGGCCACCGAGTGAAGGTTAGGTGCACGTGAGTAAATAAGACAATTTTGGGTCCCAATTCAGTAGGGGAAAGAGCCATGAAGGAAGAATAACCACACAATAAAAGTGCGTAGAATAATTTCTGTAGTTGACAAATTGTGTAAAAAGCAGGAATGGTATGTGGTATCTGGAGGCTGAGGCCATATATTTGTGCTGATCAGGGAAGGCCCCAGGGTCATACTGAAGATTCATCTGAGTGGTGAGGAGGCAGCCAGGTGACCACAAAAACAGCAAAGACCACGGGATCATTATGGGAAGGGCAGGGACCAGTGTGTACTGAAAAAGTCAACAAGTGCTAAACTAATCAGATGCCTTCTGTGATTTTTATTCCCGTAAAGATAAAATTTACTGTAATATCTTACATCATACACCTTGGTCTGGGTCACTCCCATGGCATAGAATGTTCCCTGGTTCAGAAGTTGGAAGCCCAGGTCTTTCCTTTGTTGACAGTTTGCAGGCTCCCCAGAGCCCTTCCCTGCCACTCAAGCCCTTATCACTGGGTCAGTCTCTGTCTTTGAGTTGGGATCACCATAGGCAGGGGCAGCACTAGACACTGGACATGGGGCTCTGGCCCTCTGGGTTCTAGTTCCCTGGTTTCAGCTAAGGGGGCTCCACATGACAGGGTTCATATGTCCCATAGGACAATGGCTCAGATTGAGGCCATTGTTCAGGGAGCCCAGCATTCACCTCCCACTTGATCAGCCAGCAGGACTCTGCTGGGAAGCCTATGGAGAGGGACATCATTAACTGGGAAAGATCTGTGTTTTGTTTCCACCTCAGATTCTACAGGCAACTATGTGGGCCCCAGTCTCCAGCTTCCCAATCAGTGTCTCCAAGAGGGACAGTTTCCATCACCAGCCTGGAAGCATCCAGGGAAGGTTCCTGAGATCCACCCATGTGCTCTGTCTACCTTGGCCATGGTCCACCCCAGCTTGGTACAGTGGTCCTGGGACACACCTTTGCTTAACAGTTAGAAGCTTGGGTGTCCCAATGACATTACTGGTTATTACTGTCTACAACTGTGCTGTTCCACGTGGGAAACACTAGCAGTGATAGCCACAGATGTGTCAATTAGAAATACTTAAAATTAGAAAAGTAGCTTCACAGTTACATCAGGTACATTTCATGTACTCAGCAGCCACATATGACTAATGACTAGCCTATTGCACTTCATACATACAGACATTTTCATCATCTTAGAAAATGACTTTGCTTAGCACAGATGTAAATGATAACATCTGATTACTCGCAGTGCTATAGCTGAGAGCACAAACCTCAGCAGTTGTTCTTTTAGAAGATCAGGTGTCCCCAGATGCTTCCTCAGCTCGGAAAGCTACTGTGGTTCTCAGAGCTGCTCTGGAAGTGTTTCTGGGATGGGAGGAATGAGGCTGGGTTGACAGATCCAAACCAGGGGCCGTCAGCTTCTCACCCCAGTCCCTGCCATTATGCCCTACAGGGTCCTTTACAGCCCTCTCTTTTTTCCAAAACCACATCTTTGGCATGTCACATGGATCCCAGAATCTAGCCACCCTAATTGTTTTGTGACAAATATTTTTCCTGCATACCGTTTGTCCTCAACTAGATGACTGGTTTATTGAGGGGAGGGGCCATTTCGTGTTTTCTACAAAATCTGTCCTAGTGATGGATGTCATAAGATCAACTCCATGAATACCCATGAAAAGATTTCATCCATGGTCAACGCTCATTGGACCCTAGTATCTAACATCCTGTAAGATGCTATGTTAGAAACTGGCCAATAGATGGCAGACAAACACCATAATAAACAAAAGATAGAAGTCTGATCTTAGAAGTAATGAGGAAGTAAAAGTGATCATGTCCCCTTATGGACAGGGAGGCCCTAAGGCGGGACTGGGGTCTCCTGTGTGACATGGTTCGCCTGGGAGGAGTTGCCAGTGTGCTTAGTGATGGGAAAATCCCCTGTGCTCTGAGACCGGAAGCCTCATCTTGCCCCTCCCTACTGCCTTGGCTGTGTCCCCAAAGCCCTCCTCTTACGGAGGGAACTATGTTTCACAAATTCCTATTTGGAATCTCTTACCTCCAATATGGCTGCAGATGGAGAGAGAGCCTGCTAGGAGGTAACTAGGGTTAAAGAGGTGATCAGGGCGGGATCCTGACACCACGGGATTACTGTCCTTATAAAGAGAGACACTATAGAGCTTTCTCCCTCCCCCACCCTCCCTGCGTGCCCTGAGGGATGGTCATATGGGGACATGGCCAAAAGGTAACATCTGCAAATTAAAAATAGAGTCCTCACCAGCAAGAAAACCTTTCTGGACCTTGAGCTTTGCCTTTCCAGGCTCCTAAACTGTTAGAAATAACATTTCTGTGGTTTAAGCCATCCAGTCACATCCATTTTGGTGTCACAATCCCTGCAAACACTCCACCCTACCTACCCTCTCTGAGTAGGATCAGTATCAGGAAGCCCTCGTGGACATGGGGCCCACCTTTGCTCCTCTTCCTGCTGCTGTTCTGACTCTGATGAGGAGGGAGGACTGCGGCTTCATCCTCAGTTCGTTTGCATTAAGCAGAAAGATTTACTTGTTTTCAGCCTGTTTTGCTTTCTGATTGAAACTTAATCAAACTGAATGAACTACTTCTTTGGTATTAATATTTGGGAATGTTCATGTTTGTTTCCCACTTAGATGCCAGTGGCAACATCGTGTGGACCCTGTATCCAGCCCCTATCCCGGCGTCCCAAGTGAGAGGGTCACTTTCACCAGCAAGGCTGACCAGAGTATGAACAGCATCCTAGCCCAGTTCCAACGGAACCCAGGCCTGGCTCTGAGCTCCTGCTATCCCCTGGACACCAGGCCTGCCCTGGTTAAGGGCCATGGGCTTGGACAGATGTCATTCTGACTATCAGCATCCAAGCTGCCTTCAGGGGCACATCCCCCCACCTCCTGTCATTACTGGTGCACAAACCTCGCCCCAGCTCCTGCTCTGCCTGGAGTGCTGCTGAAGATCTGGGGCCTTCTCAGTGGAGCAGAATGGGAGGCAGCTCTGAAATCTTAAACCCCCTTCTCCTCCCACTAGCTTCCCACCTTCCGTATGGGCACCTCCTGAGCATCTGATGAGCATCACAGAGTAGAGAATGTCAATGTGTTTTCTCCCACATCCTGCTCTGAATTTATGAGGCCAATTTATCCTCACCTCACACATGAGCTGCCCTTGTCTTCAGGGATGTGATCCTTGTTTCTCTCACATCCTGTCACAGTGTTGACAACCTAGTTTTGACTTCACTCCATCAATCCTTTTGGAAATATTATGGTCAACAAGTTGTCGTCCTTGAATAACACACAATAAAAATAACAAATATTCAGAAGGTTTTGCATGGGGGAGAAATGGTTCATTGTGAACAGAGTTCCAGCAGCTGTGTGTGCCATAGAAGCTGGGCAGAGAGATCCCATATGGCTCCAGTTAGAGGGGAGGCTGCCAACGAGCCATGGAGGGCTTTGGTCTTGTGACCACACCTGTAAGCCTTTCTTATAAGCCACATGTAGCCTAATTCTATGAGCCACATGTGCTGCTCTGTCCTACAGGGACCCCCAGGGGACAAAATGCCCATGCTGAGCTCTGGGCACAAAACATCCTTCTACCAGGAGCCGAGGCCCACTCCCTGCCTCCTCAGCACCTGCTGCTTTGTGTTCCCCAGACCCTTAGCAATCTTAGCAATCCTCAGCAATCCTCAGCATCCTTAGCAATCTATGAGTCAGGGCTTGACCTAGAAAGGAAATGAAGTGAGTCCTGAGCCTCCTGACCCTTGGGCTCTGTAGTGGGAAAGGGGCCATGGGGTGGGGCACTATTGCTGGATTTTCTTGTTCATGCTCAATTTACCAAAGTTTAAAACCATGCCTTATAACAACAATTAATATTGTATTTATTTACATGAAAAGTGCATATTATATGTATTATATATGTATAAGATATACAAATATATTAATACAAATTACATCTGAAATAGCATAGAAATATATTTAATTTGTAAAGTGTGTTACAATTACATATATGCATATACAAATAATTTATGTTTATTTATTTAGCATGTGCTTCTTTTTCTTCTAACTATAACAGAGTCTGGCTGAGTAAAGACTCTGGAGACATTTGATGACCCTCCCTCTTTGGCACTAGTAGGGTCCTGGCCACTCAGGACCAGTGAGGACAGAACTGAGGAAAGTCGACCTAGGATCCCAGCCCCTGCACTACGGCTTTGGTCTCTCAGACTTTTACCCTGGCTGAAGGGTTCCTGAAGGATTTGTTCCACCTTGAACTGGGCTGACCAGCAAGAAGGAACTATGTGCATGCAGCCTATTTACACTGGGAGGGAAGGAGGAAAGTGTAGCAGGAAATAGAAGATGGGTGGCAAAAGTCTCCCCTAAAAGCCACCTAACTCTTAGGATGACTGAAGCTTCATCCCATGTGGAAACATGGGGACAATGCCTCTGGGCTATTCCATCTGAGGGGAGAGAGCTGGGGTATGTATACTCCTACTCCTGTTATCATTTACTGATAGTGTCTCTCTTAGTCTGTTGTGTCTTGGTATAACAGAATGCCTGAAATTGTAATTGATAAAGAGCAGACAATTATTCTCTCACACTTCTGGAGGATGGGAAGTCTAAGATCAAGGAACTGTCAGTTTATCTACTTTCAAGATGGCACTATGACTCCTGAGTCCTCCAGAAGGAAGGAAATCCATGTCCTAGCATGACTGAAGAGCAGAAAAGAGAGAGAGAGAAACCCTACTCCCACAAATGGGAAAGAGCAAGGACTCACTCTCAGGAGCCTGCAACCCCCACACCTCAAGCATGGAAAGAATAGAAAATCTTGACTCTCTTCAAAGGAAATTCCAAGCACCTACCTAGCCTTAAGACGTAAGTAAGTAACGTGATAAGCAAGGAAGTAAAAACAGCCTAAAATGGCCAAATAAGCTAGACTCAGAAGATGGTGGGTTCCCCTATAGAAACTGAAGGTGACATTTTAGTATATGTCTCTGAGGTGTTTTTGAGGAAACAAGACCCCCTCCAAATGAATCTGCCAGCACATAGATCTCACAAAAGGGAGAACTGGGGACTGAGCTCTGACCATGGTACTTTGTTCTAAATATCTTACAGAGGGGTCTGGTAAAAGTCATATCCATAAACCTGAGCTAATTCGTCTCTTCTGCTGAACCCAAATTTTTAAACAAAGCTTTTCTTCCTTAGCCAATTGTAAATTAGAAATCTTGTAATCCACCCTTGATGTGTAAGCCCCTGTTTCAAGATATCCTGCCCTTTTAGGCCAAAACCAATATGTGACCTCCATGTATTAATTTTCAATTTGACCTGTAACTTCTGCTTTCCTGAAATTTACTCCTGCCTTAAAAAACCCTTACCTGCAAGCCATCAGTGAGGCCAGGATTTGAATCTTAGCTGCCTGATTCTCTTTACCTGATGTCCTACAAACAAACAAACAAACAAACCTTTACTTTCTCCTGCTGCAAACTCAGTGTGAATATCTGATCTGACTGAGCTGAGTGAGTGGACTCCAGTTCGGTTCCACAGCACAAGCCCTGTTTATAGTGGCATTTATCCACTCATGAGGGCAGAGCTCTCATGACTTCAACACTTCCCATTAGGCCCCACCTCCCAATTCTGTTGCTCTGAGATAAATTTAAAAACAGATGGGTTTTGAAGGACACAGTGAAACCATAACACTGCCCAAAGAGAGGGCCATTCGAGCCCCTGTGGTCTGCTATGCATGCAGGCAGAGCTGCCTTCTCCAGGTTCAGAAAGAGCAATGAGGGGCATAGATGGCCATTGGAAGTCAGCAGCAGTACAGCGAAAGGGAAAGGCATAGCCTGTAGACAGGGATTGCAATCTTGATATATTTTCTATTTAGTTTCCTTTCTAAAAACAGAATAATTTCATGCTAACAGAAGTGTTGTAAGTACAGCACAAAGTGCTTTCTTCCAATTGAGTGCATATTGTATTTTTTAAAAAATAATCTCCATCTCCATACACGAATAAAATACATTACTCCATCTAGTCCTCAGGAATATTTCGAATTTTGACAATTAACTCAAAAAAGTTCTTTGTAACCAAACAGCCTCCAGGAAGAAACACTTATTTACGGACAAATCTGTGATGCCCTGGTCCGACCTGGGACACTGGGGACATTGCCCCTATGCTGAGTTACTGAGATGAGCCAGCCCTGCAGCTGTGCCCAGCCTGCCCTATCCCCTGCTGATTTGCATGTTCCCAGAGCACAGCCCCCTGCCCTGAAGACTTATTAATAGGCTGGTCGCACCCTGTGCAGGAGTCAGTCCCAGCCAGGACACAGCATGGACATGAGGGTCCCTGCTCAGCTCCTGGGGCTCCTGCTGCTCTGGCTCTCAGGTAAGGAAGGAGAACACTAGGAATTTCCTCAGCCAGTGTGCTCAGTACAGCCTGGCTCTTGATGGAAGCCTTCCTATAATATGACTAATAGTATGAATATTTGTGTTTATGTTTCTAATCGCAGGTGCCAGATGTGATATCCAGATGACCCAGTCTCCATCCTCCCTGTCTGCATCTGTAGGAGACAGAGTCACCATCACTTGCCAGGCGAGTCAGGACATTAGCAACTATTTAAATTGGTATCAGCAGAAACCAGGGAAAGCCCCTAAGCTCCTGATCTATGATGCATCCAATCTGGAAACAGGGGTCCCATCAAGGTTCAGTGGAAGTGGATCTGGGACAGATTTTACTTTCACCATCAGCAGCCTGCAGCCTGAAGATATTGCAACATATTACTATCAACAGTATGATAATCTCCCTCCCACAGTGTAGCAAGTCATAACATAAATCACCCAGGTGAGCAGATGTGTGAGGCTCAGCTGTCCCAGATGCCCCTTCTGGTGCCTTCGCCTGCTGAGAATGTTTCTCAAATTGCAGTCACACTTTGAAGTTCACTGGAGAGTTTTTGTAAAAGGGCCATGAAGGCCCACTTCATCGTAGCTGTCTTTCCTTGTCCTAATCCCCAGTATCATAGACAGGGCAATGCCTCTCCTGATTTCATTGAGAAGAAATGGTTACACCTGAGGAGTCTGAGTTGTAGCATCAGTTGGAATTCATGCAGCAATAGTGAGCCACTCTAGGTATTCCAAGTAGGATTTTTTTTAAATACAAGATGTGAGAATCTAAACTACAGCCTTTTAAAGACTTGCAAGTATAGTAGTCAACGACGCAAATACTAGAGAAGAGGAATTCTCTTCCGGAATCCAGAATGCATCTGATAGAGAAGGTACAACTGCCAATCATGTGGTCCTCAGACCTTTCTGAGAAGCCCATGGGTGGGGGTGCAGATGCTCTCAGCTGCCTAGAGGACTTCATCAGGTGCTTCTGCAGTCCTCACCTCGGTCCATATGTCTTGCTGCAGGTGTTGATGGATAGTATTGAATCCTCCTCTTCTTACTTCTCAATCTCAGGGCAGGCCCCACACTGGGCAACTCCACCAAAAACCAGAGAAGGCATAGGGTTTCTGGCAAATGTGCTTCCAGAATGATAGTGATGATGGGGAAGTGACAGCTGACATCGTTGTGTGGTCATGTATCTCTACTCTCAGGATTTTTTCAGTGAAGTGATGGCCTCAGAATACACTTGGATGTACTTCCATATACTATGAGTAAGTTTGAAATCATAGCATGAAAATGATATTTAGTCATATGATAAATAGAACTACATGGCTACATTAATCAAAATAGCATAGTGCTGGTACAAAAAGATACACAGACAAATGGAACAGAATAGGGAACTCAGAAATAATGCTGGAGACCTACAACCATCTGATCTTCAACAACCCTGACAAAAACAAGCAATGGGGAAAGTACTCCCTATTTAATAGATAATGCTGGGAGAACTGGCTAGCCATATGCCAAAAATTGAAACTGGACCCCTTCCTTACACCTTACACAAAAATGAACTCAAGATGGATTGAAGACTTAAGTGTAAAACCCCAAACTATAAAAACCCTAGAAGAAAATCTAGGCAATACCATTTAGGACATAGACACGGGCAGAGATTTCATGACGAGAATGCCCAAAGCATTGCAACAAAAGCAAAAATTGACAAATGTGATCTAATTAAACTAAAAAGCCTCTGCACAGCTGAAGAAACTATCATCAGAGTGAACAGACAACATTAAGAATGGGAGAAAATTTTTGCAATTTATTCATCTGACAAAGGTCTAATATCCGGAGTCTATAAGGAACTTAAACAAATTTACAAGAAAAAAAAACAACCCCATTAAAAGGTTGGCAAAGGACATGAACAGACACTTAAAAGAGGACATACATGAGGCCCATAATCATATGAAAAAAAGATCAACATTACTAATCATTGAAGAAATGCAAATCAGAAACACAATGAGATACTATCTCACACCAGTGAGAATGGCGATTATTAAAAACTCAAAAAACAATAAGTTAGGCAACGTGACTCACACCTGTAATCCTAGCACTTTGGGAAGCCGAGGTAAGTGGATCACTTGAGGTCAGGAGTTCAAGACTAGCCTGGCCAATATGGCGAAACCTCATCTCTACTAAAAATGCAAAAATTAGCTGGAGGTGGTGGTGGATGCCTGAAATCCCTGTTCCTTGAGGGGCTGAGGCACAAGAATCGCTTGAACCTGGAAGACAGAGGTTGCAGTGAGCTGAGATCATGCCACTGCACTCAAGCCTGGGTGACAGAATGATATTCCTTCTCAGATTAAAAAAAAAATCAAAAAACGACAGATACTGCGGAGGTTGTGGAGAAATAGGAAAACTTCTACACTGTTAATGGGAATGTAAATTACTTCAACCATTCTGGAAGACAGTGTGGTGATTCCTCAAAGTTTTAGAACTGGAAATACCATTTGATTCAGCAGTCCCATTACTGGATATATACCCAAAGGAATATAAATCATTCTACTATAAAGATACATGCATGAGTATGTTCATTGCAGCACTATTTACAATAGCAAAGACATGGAATCAACTCAAATGCCCATCAATGATAGAACAGATAAAGAAAATATGGTACATATGCACCACGGAATACTATGCAGCCATAAAAAGGAATGAGATCATGCCCTTTTCAGGGACATGGATGGAGCTGGAAGCCATTATCCTCAGTAAACTAAGGCAGGAACAGAAAACCAAACACTGCATGTTCTCACATATAAGTGGGAGCCTAACAATGAGAGTACATGGACACGGGAGGAAACGACACACTGAGGTCTGTGGTGGAGGGAGAAGGAGGAAGAGAGGGAGCGTATTAGGAAGAATAGCTAATGGATGCTGGGCTTAATACTGAAGTGATGGGATGATCTGTGCAGCGAACCACCACAGCACACGTCTACCTATGTAACAAACCTGCACATGTACCCTGGACCTTAAAGTAAAAGTTGAGGAAGAAAAACCATTACATATATATATATATAAACATTATATATATACATTATATATATAAACATTATATATATATAAACATTATATATATGTGTATGGTTGAGTCATATATATATATATGTATATGACTTAGCCATAAAAATAAATTTAATAATATCTTTCCCGGCAACTTGCATGGAGGTGGAGGCCGTTATTCAAAGTGAAGTAACTCAGGAATGGAAAACCAAATACCTTATATCCACACTTATAAGTGAGAGCTAAGCTACAAGTACACAGAGGCATACAGCATGGTCTAATGAACATTGGAGACAGAAGTGGAGAGGGTGGGGGGGGTGAGGAATAAAAAGCTGCATATTAAAAAAAATAAAAATAGAAATTGCACTAAATAATATAGCAATCATTGGACCAAAAAAAACCTTTGTTGAATACCTGTATGTGTATGTGTGTGTGTGTATATATATACACATATATATATAATCTGATTACCTATATATATGCATACAAACACAGACACACACCTATATATACACAAACACCCACACATAAATATTTTATATATAATATATAATATATGTTTATATATTATATATAGTATTATATATTATATATATTATAATATATTATATATACTATATTATATATGTATAATATAGTATATATACTAAATTATATATAATATATATTATTTATATATTATATATTATATAGTATATATATTTTATATAATATATAATATATAATACATATTATATATTAATATAATTATATATACTATCATTATATATAATACTATTATATATTAATATAATTATATATAATACTATTATATATTAATATAATTATATATTATATATATCATATATAATAGAATTATATATTATATTATATATTAATATAGTATTATATATTAATATAATATATAATTATAATAATTATATATAATAATTATATAATTAATATAATAGTAATATAATATATATTATATATAATACTATTATATTAATATGTAATACTATATATTAATATAATATTACATATAAATATAATTATATTAATATAATATATATTAATATAATTATATTGATATATATTATATACAATAGTATATTATATTATATACATATATAATATATACAATATATAATATCATAATATATAATATATATTATATATATAAAATATGTGTGTGTGTGTCTGTGTGTGTATGCATATATATAGGTAATCAGAACAGGATTTTATAGTATAATATAGATTTATTGAAAATCATTAAGTTCACATTCCATAAATAAAATATGTTCATACATATATATGTGTACATTTGCTTATATGTGTTTGTATATATATATGTGTGTGTGTGTGTATACACACAGATGTAACATTCTTATTCTTTTTTTAATATAAAAACCTTGCTACTCAAAATTTGTCCAGAACCCAGTAGCAACACTAAGAGCATGTTACCAATTCAAAACAGCAAAGCCACCTTAGATCAACTGAATGGGAATCTGTATTTTCATAACATAACAGATGATCCATTGAAGGTTTAAGAAGCTATGTTTTAGGGAATGTTTACTTCAGCTAAGAAATTTTTGTTGTTTTTATCCAACATGTCAATTTAAGAAAATCCGAATAAAGTCACATGTTGAAAACACATCCAATTTTATTTTTTACTCAATTTGATTTGATTTAACTTTAATTAATTTAAGAATAAATTTGCTTTTTTAATGCTGACAGTTGAAAAACTTAATTATTTGTCAGTGACATGATCACATACCTTGAAACTTAATTGGAGAAAAGGTTTTAGAACTTTGAGTAATTGCTAAAGCAAAAGAAGAAACCCACATATTGTATACTTGTGTTGGAGCTGATGGGACTTAAATTTGCTTGTGTAGCTTGACCTCAGGATGTTGTTAACTGCCCTGGCTGATCACTGCTCCTTCAGTCTTGACCCCAATTAAAAAAAAATCCATATATTAGAGATAAGCTCAGCAACCTACAGCACAACCACACAGCTGAGCCCTGTCTAGATCAGCTAAATTATTGTTAATATGAACAACCGTAAACATGAAAATAAATACTAGTATTGTAAGCCTCTGCATTTTGAGTGGTTTGTTACAAACTATTATTGTTGAAAAGCTAATACATTATTAAACATCCACATATATAGATGCATTTAATGAAAATTGCATAAATATGAATACTTAGAAAATCATAAAGAAACAAAAACATAGAAGAAATAATACTTAAATCAGAAGAAATAAAATACAACTTAGCTCATTTATGGAAACATCTAACAGGAATAGTTAGTATTGAGGATACACATATGTAGCAATACTCAACAGAATAATCAGAATGGAACTTTACATATACACTACAGATTGTTGAAAATCATTAGGTTGACATTCCAGGAATAAAACATATATTTATACATATATGTGTGCATAAGTGTATTTATCTTTTTATATATGATATATACGTTTGCATATATATTTAGATATTGCTTTCTGCATAAACTTATATAAACAGTTATGTTTTAAGAAAGTTGTATGACCACATATGTGTGTATATACACACATACACATAAGCTACAAGCACATATACAAAATTATCACAGTGCCAAGGAAATGTATTTTAGCCCTTCTAGACCCTAGGTTACAGACAGTACTCAGAGGATGGAAGAATTTTAATAAAACAGATATCAAAACATCATGTGAGGCATGCATACATTTTGTTGAAAAATTTTCTTTTTACAGTCACCATTTTCTTTAAAGTTTTATAAAGTGTTGTTGTCTGGTCTCCTTTGTAATTTAGACCTTAGGTTAAATTTGTGACCCATGAGGAATGCTGGATTCTGGACTGAAGGTTTTTGGATTTTGCCATTCATTTTATTTTATGTTCCAGGATACATGTGCAGGATGTGCAGGTTTGTTACATTGGTAAACAGGTGCTATGGTGATTTGCTGCACCTATCAACCCATCACCTATTAAGCCCAGCATCCATTAGCTATTTTTCCTGGTGCTCTTCTCCTACCCACCCTCCCCTGAAAGGTCCCAGTGTGTGTCGTTCCCCTCCTTGTGTCCATGTGTGCTCACTGTTCAGCTCCACCTCTAAGTGAGAACATCTGGTGTCTGGTTTCCTGTTCCTGTGTTAGTTTTCTGAGGATAGTGGTTTCTAGTTTCAACCACGTCCCTGCAAAGGACATGATCTCATTCCTTTTTATGGCTGCATAGTATTCCATGGTGTATATATAAAACATTTTATTTATCCATTCTATCATTGATGGGCATTTGGGTTGATTCCATGTCTTTGCTATTGTGCATAGTGCTGCAATGAACATACACATGCATGTATCTTTATAGTAGAATGATTTATATTCCTTTGGGTATATACCCAGTAATGTGACTGCTGAGTCAAATGGTATTTCCAGTTCTAAATCTTTGAGTAATCGCCACACTGTCTTCCAGAATGGTTGAACTAATTTACATTCCCACCAACAGTTTAGAAGTGTTTCTATTTCCCTGCAACCTCGACAGCATCTGTTGTTTCTTGATTTTTTAATAATCACCATTCTGACTGGAGTGATATGGTGTCTCATTGTGATTTTGGTTTGCATTTCGCTGATGATCATTGATATTGAGCTTTTTTCGTGTTTCTTGGCCGCATGTATGTCTTCTTTTGAGAAGCGCCTGTTCATGTCCTTTGCCCACCTTTTAATTTTTTTATTTTTATTTTTGTAAATTTGTTTAAATTTCTTGTAAATTCTGGATATTATAACTTTGTCAGATGAATAAATTGCAAAAGTTTTCTCCCATTCTGTAGGTTGTCTGTTCACTATGATGATAGTTTCTTTTGCTGTTCAGAGGCTCTTTAGTTTAATTAGATCTCATTTGCCAATTTTTGCTTTGTTGCAAATGCTGTAGACATTTTTGTCCTAAAATCTCTTCCTGTGTCTATGTCCTAAATGGTATTGCCTAGATTTTTGTAGTTTGCTTTTTTTTTTAATTATACTTTAAGTAGTTTGGGTTTTAATAGTTTGGGGTTTTATACTTAAGTCTTTAATCCATCTTGCCTTCATTTTTGTATAAGGCGTAAGGAAGGGGTCCAGTTTCAATTTTCTGCATATGGCTAGCCAATTCTCCCTGCACCATTTATTAAATAGGGAGTACTTCCCTCATTGCTTGTGTTTTTGTTTTTGTTTTTGTTTTTGTTCTTTTTATCAGGTTTGTTGAAGATCAGATGGCTGTAGATGTGTGGTTTTATTTCTGAATTCTCTATTCTGTTCCGTTGGTCTAAGTGTCTGTTTTTGTACCGGTAGCATGTTGTTTTGCTTAGTGTATCCTTGTAGCATAGTTTGAAGTTGAGTAGTATGATGCCTCCAGTTTTGTTCTTTTTGCTTAGGCTTGTCCTGGCTACACAACCTTTGTTGGTTCTATATGAATTTTAAATTTTTTTTTTTTTTTGACGGAGTCTCGCCTTGTCACCCAGGCTGGAGTGCAGTGGTGCCATCTTGGCTCACTGCAAGCTCCGCCTCCTGGGTTCACGCCATTCTCCTGCCTCAGCCTCCCGGGTAGCTGGAAATATAGGTGCCTGCCACCACTCCTGGCTCATTTTTTGTATTTTTAGTAGAGATGGGCTTTCACCGTGTTAGCCAGGATGGTCTCGATCTCCTGATCTCGTGATCCGCCCGCCTTGGCCTCCCAAAGTGCTGGGACTACAGGCATGAGCCACCACGCCCGGCCAAATTGTTTCTTCTAATTCTGTGACGAATGTCATGGTAGTTTATTGGGAATAGGATTGAATCTATAAATTGCTTTGGGGAGTGTGGCCATATTTGCGATATTGATTCTTCCTATCCACCAGCATGGAATGTTTTTCTATCTGTTTGTGTCCTCTCTGATTTTCTTGAACAGTGGTTTGTAATTCTCCTTGAAGAGGTCTTTCACTTTCCTCATTAGCTGTTATCCTAGGTATTTTATTCTCTTTGTTGCAATTGTGAATAGGAGTTCATTCATAATTTGGCTATTTGTCTGTTGTTGGTGTGTAGATGCTTGTCAATTGTGCACATTGATTTTGTATTCAGAGACTTTGCTGAAGTTACTTATCAGCTTAAGAAGCTTTTGGGCTGAGTCAATGGCATTTTCTAGATACAGAATCATGTCATCTGCAAACAAAGATAATTTGAATTTCTCTCTTCCTATTCGAATACCCTTTATTTCTTTCTCTTCCCTGATTGCCCTGGTCAGAACTTCCAATACTATGTTGAATAAGAGTGGTGACAGAGGGGTATCCTTGTCTTGTAGTGGTTTTCAAGGGGAATGCTTCCAGCTTTTGTCCATTCAGTATCATATTGACTGTGGGTTTGTCATAAATGGCTCTTATTATTTTGAAGCATATTTCTTCAATACGTAGTTTATTGAAATGAAGTGATGTTGAATTTTATCGAAGACCTTTTCTCCATCTACTGAGATAATCATGTGGGTTTTGTCTCTAGTTCCCTTTATGTGATGAATTATGTGTATATTGAACCAGCCTTGCATCCGGGGATGAAGCCAACTTCATCGTGGTGGATAAACTTTTTGATGTGCGGCTGGATATGGTTTGCCAGTATTTTATTGAGGATTTTTGCATCAATGTTCATTAGGGATATTGGCCTGAAGGTTTTCTCCTTTTTTTTTTTTTTAAATCTCTGCCAGGTTTTGGTATCAGGATGATTGTGGCCTCTTAAAATAAGTTAGACAGGAGTCTCTCCTTTTCAAGTGTTTGGAATTGTTTCAGAAGGAGTGGTACCAGCTCCTCTTTGTACCTCTGGTAGAATTGAACTGTAAATCCATCTGGTCCTGGGCTTTTTTTAGTTGATAGGCTTTTTATTACTGCCTCGATTTCAGAACTTGTTATTGGTCTACTCAGGGATTCAACTTCTTCCTGGTTCAGTCTTGGGTGTCCCCATTCTTTAGGTAGAAGTGATCCTGATGTTACTTGTAAAGACAACGTTTGCAATATGTTAGGTGTTAACACATTGCTTTTAATGTGTGAAAAAGGAATTCAAGTGTGGGAAAGTGTGTATTGGTGATGTCAAGCCACAAGGGTGGATGGAGATAGAAAAAGATATGTAGTCATGAAAAACGATGAATGTGAACGGGACTGAATTTAGGGATATTATCAACACAGGGAGAGCTGCAGGATAGGAGTCGGATCTCTCGTAGCTGCTGGCAGGGATGCTGTCCTTCTGTGGGCCGTAGTGAGAGGAACAGCTGTCTTCTCTGCAGGAGGCAGTCTGAATATGGGGTCTCAGGCAGTAAGGACTCCTCCGCAGCCTGAATCGGCAGTACAGTTTGTGAGATTGTTCCAGAGGCTTTGCCTGGAGCCTGTTCTTAAGGCTTTCCAACAATTTTTGAGCTATTTAATATCCCATAATGAATCCCTTTATGCTTAGTGCAGTTCACATTTGTAACCAATACTAATGACCACTCCACATTGAGGGCATGGTTGCCCCCTTTTTTCCTGCTAAATTTAATGCTTTCCAGGTGAATCTACTAGAGAAGGCCAACATGAATAACCTTCATGTCATCAAAAGTGCATGACAAATAAGCTCAGGGGAGCCACCGGGTTCTCAGTCATCTGCAGTGTCTCATGACATGAAAAGAGGAGACTGAGGAATCTTCCTGTAATCCTTCAGCCAGTCTTTCTGCAGCCTTAGGTAGGGTCTCCACGTGCATGTACTCATCAGTGCTCTGTGGAATACTGAGGGAGGCATCTGGGGATAGCCTGGGCTCTCTCTGAACTCCCTCCTCTGTTTCTCTGTCTTTCTGGACCTCCAATTCTTTTTCCTCTCTTCAGGGACACTCCCAGGCACCTCATGGATTTCCTTTCACTACACAATGCTCTGGCAACTCTCCTCAGGGTCTCAGATGGATCGATCCAAATTTCATCTCCTTTGGTTTAAAATCTTCTGGGCTCAATATCCTTAATTTCTAATGTCCAATTTCTTGAAAACATTTGCCTCATGTATTGTGTCCTGTGTTTTAGTTAATCCAGAGAGGAGTGTAAATCTAGTCCATTCTAATCTATTTTGGCTACAGGTTGAATATCTGGAAGCCTACGTCTGAATTTAAATATTTTTCGCTCCTCAAGGTTCTTCACCAGCACCTGGTAGTGTGAGGATAGCAGGTCGTGCTTTAGGGTTGCAATTGGGACTTTACTGCCATTACCCCATCTCTTGCTTTTTCCACACCACACAAGTTCTCCTGAACACATATACAGACACTTCACACACATTCACATGCCATCCCACCTCCCAGCAGCAGAAACCTGGCCTCACTTTGTGTCTGAGCGGGGAACGCCTACTGCGTAGCTACTCTCAGAGGAACGAGCCCAGAGAAGGGGCCAAGTCCCTGGAAGTTAGGGTTAGAACATTTGAATTGGTAGTTTCAGGACCCCAAGTATCAGGGTGTGATGTAGAAGAAAATTGGCTCTATATTAGCACAGTCTCAGTCTCTCTCTGTGAAAGACTGGAAGGGAGGAGAGCCTGGTGAGGGACCTTCACTTCTGGGGCCCAGAGCAAGAGGTCCCTCATGTTGAGTGTGCATGTAGCTTTGATTGATGCATTATTACTGAGACACTCAATAGCTCCATTGAAATACAAGATTGGAGACCTCCAACCAAGATGCTCTGTCAGTGTTGACAGGGCTCCTTTATGATCCAGCAGGCTGTTGAGGACTCCCTGGCCTTGATGAGTTCGCAGCAGAGCTAGCTTTGTCTCCAGCCTCATCCTCCCTTCCTCTGTGTCTTCCGTGAAACTCGGAGCAATTCCCCAGGTGATGTGATCTTGTCTTCATCCTACTTTGAAGAGAATTGATCCTCAGTGGTTCTGGGGTATTTAAGGTTGTATATTTATCCTAATTCAGGCTTCAGTTTCACAGCTATCCTATTTGGTTGATGAAAGAAACTGTATTTGATTTGATTTTTGTTTTTTTGATAATCAGGTTTGGCATCCTCAGTCAGAACTTTCATGCTGATGAACTGAGAGAAATAAAGTTACATGGGGCTAGGCACAGTAGCTCACACCTATAATGACAGCATTTGAAAGGCTAAGACTGGAGGATTACTTGAGCCCAGGAATTTGAGACTAACCTAGGCAACATAGTGAGACCCCATCTCCACAAGAAATGAAAAAATTAGCCAGGTGCCGTGGCACACGCCTGTGGTTCTAGCTACTGGGGAGGCTGAGACAAGAGGATTGTTTAAGCCCAAGGGGTTGAGGTTGGAGTAAGCTGTGATCTTGCCACTGCACTCCAGTGTAGGGGACAGAGCAGGACCCAGTCTCAAACAAAACAAAACAAACAAGTTACATTTGTCGTGAGGGGTAGACTATGTAGGTCCCCAAACCAAGAATAGGATGCCCATTTAGTTGATGGATACTAAAGAGACCTGTGTCTTCAGATAATAATTTGTCTGTGAACTACACACCTTTGAGAAAGCACAGTGTTATCTTCGTGCGTCTACAGTAAATTTCCATGTCTTATGATTGTAACAGGTGTGGCTCAGTGCCATCACAAAATACCTTAGAATAGCTTGGGTATGCTCTTAAGAGCTGCCATTTTTATTTTTAAAATATTGAAACAATTTCACATTTACAGAAAGTTTGTAAGTAGAGTACAAAGTAACACATTTCCCCCCAAACCATTGAGAGTAACTTGATGACCTCATAGTTCCACCCTTTAAGACTTTGCTATGTATTTCCTTCAGACAAGACATTTTCCTACATAACCCAATACATCTGTGGAACCAGGGAATCATCACTGGTGCATCACTCCATCTAATCCTCAAGTGTATTTCAACTTTTGTTAATTGTTCCAATAATGTCTTTTGTAACAAAATGATTCACGGGTTGCCTTTGCTGGCCTGTACCTCTGTAGTTTTCTTCCATCTAGAACAGTTCCAGTGTCCTTGTTTGGACTTTATGAACACATTGCTTTTGAAGATTACACACCAGTTACCATGTAGATTGTCAATTTAAATTTGTTTGAATTTTCTTCAGGATTGAACTCTGTTAGTGTAACTGTTGCGGGAATATCCAGAAGCGATACTGTGCTCTCACTGAATCCTATTGGGATGTGTGTGATTTCCATCTGCCACATGACTGAAGAGGTTTAATCTGACTCCTGCTGAAGGGGGTGTCTGCCAGGCTTCTCCCTGCACCTTCACTCTTGTTCTGTTTGAAAGAGATAAGAATTTGTGGAGATGTTCTTGGTACTTCATGAATATCCCTCTCCTAATCGAAATATAGACATGGATCCATATTTTCTTCAATGGGTTATACTCTGCTACCATCATCATTTATTTTCATAGTCAACCCTCCTCTGATTTGTCCAATGGGAGCCTCATTCACACTGCCTCTGAATACCTGCTGTTTTTATCCCATCACTCTCTGAGCACTTTTTTAGTTTCTGGCACTAGATGGTACAGGCTCATCTTCCATCTCCCCTATTTTAGACCTGACATCAGCCATTTCTCCAAAGATTACTGATTCCTTTTAGTAGAAATCGGTATTCAGAAAAATAAGATCTACACACTAAATGTGTTCAGTGGGACTGATGTGTCATCGCTTCTAGAGAAAATGAGCTATCTATTATCTATCATTTGTCTATCTATCATCATCATCTATTCATCTATCTTTTTACCTATATCTACATAAACCATGAATTGGCACTGATATAGCTATAATCCAGAGTCATAGAGTTTATTCTAGTACGTGCTTTAAAAATATTTCTAACATTTCTCCCTGGGTACCTTGGCTCTTATTATCCTTACTACACTGACTTATGGGATCAACATCTCTTTGTGACACTAATCTCCTGCTGTCATTGCCACCTACACGCTCCTTGTAGACAACTTCCCTCTTCTGCCTCACAACCTGCATTAGCCCTGATATGCTTTGCCAGCTCACTGTTAACTTTGACTCCTACATGGGTGACCTTCTCAATCTACATGGGCCGTTATGCTAGTACCACTGGCTTTACCCCTTTTGAAGGGCCCTGCACATCCTGCTTCAGCTGTGACATATGTGCTAGTGGGAGGATGTTGCCCCACATCCTGCGCCTATGTGGGGATACCCTCCTCCCTCCACTATAGCTTCAACACCTCTGGTGGTCTTCCCTCTCTACTGCACATCAACTGCCCTTTCCATGCCATATGGGTTTCACACTCTGTGCAATATTTTGGTTTCCCCTTCATTTTGGTGCATGGTTTTCTTTCTGAACCTACTTTGGTCAAATGCCCTAAACCCAGTCATTAAGAACTGCTTTCTCTCAAAAACTGGAAGAGATTGGTAATATAGAGATATACAGTTTATGGAACATAGTAGATTCAAGAGTAGATGTGAGCACTGGGTCTAGATAACATCTCATTTTCCGGAAGATATTAGCTTAAGAATGACGTAAGACACACATATTAATCCAAGGAGCTCAGGAAACATCTAGCATAGGAATGCATGATGGCACACAGAGGTAGAGAGTAGCTGACACTTTTCAGAAGTGGAGGGAGAAGATTTCTGATGTTGGCCTAGATGAAAGAAGTAGGAAAGAAAATGTAGAAATACAGGAAGATGATCACATGTCTGAAATAAGAGATTTGCCATGTCGTTTACCCAGTGTACAAGGATTACCCAATCCTTGCAAAGCATTACACTACTTTCACATATTTTGTGTTAACATTTTCCTTTTTCTTATTTTTAATAAATAAATCTGTCCTTCTATCCATCCATCTATGTATCCATCCATCTTTCTTATACCTCATCATTGCATCTCTGGCTGATAGTGCTGATGATTTACAACATCAAGGGCTCTAGAGGATCAGAGCAAAGAAGAAGTCTCTCTGGCTTCAATAATATTCATCAGTACCAAACGCAGGACACTTCTAAAATTTATTGCAGATTCTGGAGATGTGCTTCTCCAACAAGCCAGGTCTTAGACGGGAAGCTAGCAAGAAAAGTAGGTCATGACCTATGAGCAGAGCAGAAGAGCAATCTCCTTGCAGGACAGTAGACAGATTCTCTTCTGTGGCCCCCAGAGAGAAACTTGTTCTCTGCTAACAAGTGTATGCAGGCCTGATCAATCTTAGGACCCCTGGGGGAAACTAGGCCTGTGCAATATTATGCAGATAAAGTCATTCTTGCATCCGTTGAAATTTTCACTTTCAAAAAAACACAGCCAACTTCCTGAAGACTTGTACACAGGCTGGTCATACCACTTGCAAGAGTCAGTCCCAGTCAAGACACAGCATGGACATGAGGGTCCCTGCTCAGCTCCTGGGGCTCCTGCTGCTCTGGCTCTCAGGCAAGGAAGGAGAACACTAGGAATTTACTGAGCCAGTGTGGTCAGTACTACCTGGCTATTCAGGAAAGTCCTCTCATAACATGGTTAATAGTGTTAATAGTTTTGTTTCCCATCTCAGGTGCCAGATATGACATGCAGATGACCCAGTCTCCATCCTCGCTGTCTTCCTCTCTAGGTGAGAGTCACCATCACATGCCAGGAAAGTCAGGCAGGGCATTAGCCATGTTTTAGCCTGATACAAAGAGAAGCCAGGGAAAGCTTCTGAGCTCCTGATCTACGATGCATCCAATTTGCAAACCTGGGTCCCATTGCAGTTATGTGGCATTGAATCCAGGACAGATTTGATTCTCACCATTAGCAGCCTCCAGTCTGAAGTTGCTGCAACTTCTTCTTATTGGTCAACAGTATAAAAGTGACCCTCTCACAGTGTTACAAACCCAATAAGCTCCCCAAGGAAGCAGATATGTGAGGGTGGGCTGCCCCAGCTGCTTCTCCTGTTTCCTCCATCTGCTGAGAGTGTTTCTCAGACTCAGCCACACTCTGAAGGTCACTGAGCAGTTTTCATAGAAGGGGTAAGGGAAGTGTCTCTACACCCTTAGTTTCTTTTATCCTCCTCAGCCCCAGCAGCAGACATGGCAATGCCTCTCCTAATTTCATAGAAGAGTCATTACCTATGAGGACTCTGGGTTACAGCACTGGTCCAGGTTCATACAACAAAAGAGAAGCTATTGTAGGTAACCCAAATAGAAAGTTTTTCCTAATATGGGAAATCCATGTCTAAATTACAACTTTTCAAAGACCAGAGGATATAATGGTTAGGAAACCAGAAAGGCAAAAGGAGTGCTGGGAAATCTACTTCAAGAAGCAATGGTGGCCGCGCACGGTGGTTCAGGCCTGTAATCCCAGCACTTTGGGAGGCCGAGGCAGGCGGATCACCTGAGATCAGGAGTTCAAGACCAGCCTGGCCAACATGGCGAAACCCCGTCTCTACTAAAAATACAAAAATTAGCCGGGCATAGTGGTGGGTGCCTGTAATCCTAGCTACTCAGAAGACTGAGGCAGGAGAATCATTTGAACCAGGCAGGTGGTCTCTGCAGTTTCGAAGCCCAGCGCCATCTGTGGCTGTTATGCATGTCTCTCCCAGCCACCCTGCTGTCCAGAGCCCATATCAATCCGTGGGGGTAGGTCTGTGAAAGAGCAGCTCAGTTAGGACCCAGAGGGAACCATGGAAGCTGCAGCTCAGCTGCTCTGATTCTTGTTACTCTGGCTCCCAGGTGCAGGAAACACCGGATGGTTCTGCATGTCAGTGAAACTTTCTCAACCTTGTTGAGTCCTGTTACCTGGCACACCTGCTGGGAAGGCACAATGATTAAAGCTCAATGTAGATCAATGGTCCTGGATGCACTGGGAAGACAATAGGTATGACGTAGTGTACGTGTGTGACATTTCTGTTTTTATTCCAATTTCAGATACCACCAGAGAACTTGTGATAACAGTCTCCAGCCTCCCTGTCTTTATCTCTAGGGGAAAAAGCCACCCTCACCTACAGAGCCAAGTAGACTATTAGCAGCTCCTTAGCAGGGTATCAGTGGAAACCTGGACAGGCTCTCAGGCTCCTCATCCATGGTGCATCCACCAGGACCACCAATGTCCCAGCCTGGTGGAGTGGCAGTGGGTTCGGGGAAAACTTCAGTCTCATTATCAGCAGGCTGGAGCATGAAGATTTTGCACTTTAACACTGTTATCAGCATAGTGGTGGGTATTCCACAGTGATTCCACAGGAAACCAAACCTCCACAAGACGGCTGGTGTTTTTTCCTCAAGCCTTCTGTTTACTTATGGGAAGCTACTATGGTGGCTGCTTAGTTATTGAGAGAAAACAATGGAGACTTCAATAAATAGAAGTTTATACCACATTCATGCATTATAAAACTTAATATTGTGAGTAACATAATTCTCCCTTAATTAATTCAATACAGTGACAATTAAAATCCCAGAGGACGTTTGTGAAATTGAAATGATGTTTCATATATATATAGTATATATATATATATATATATATATATATGTACACACATACCACACACTATATATATATATATACACACACTATATATGGTTTATGTATATATATAGTGATATGTATGTGTATAATATATATAGAGAGACTGTGTGTGTATATATATAGATACATACATATCACACATGCATTTAAAAAGGACAAAAATAGCCATTGGAATCTTGCATAAGAATAACAGGTCGGGCTGGGCATGGTGGATCACTCCTGTAATCCCAGCAATTTGGGAAGCTGAGGCGGGCAGGTCACCTGAGGTCAGGAGGTTGAGACTAGCCTGACCAGCATGGAGAAACCCCATCTCTACTAAAAATACAAAATTAGTCAGGTGTGGTGGCACATGCCTGTAATCCCAGCTACTCAGGAGGCTGAGGCAGGAGAATCATTTGAACCCGGGTGGTGGAGGTTGCAGTGAGCTGAGATCGCACCATTGCACTCCAGCCTGGGGAACAGAGCCAGAATCTATCTCAAAAAAACAAAAGCAAAAAACAACAACAAAACAAAACAAAAAAAGAATAACAGGGCAGGCATGGTGTCTCACGCCTATAATCCCAGTACTTTGGGAGGCTGAGGCAAGTGTATCGCTTGAGGTCAGGAGTTAGACCACCCTGGCCAACATGGTGAAACCTTGAATCTATTAAAAAAATACAAAAAATTAGCCAGGCGTGGTTGCACATTCCTGTAGTCCCAGCTGCTTAGGAGGCTGAGACAGGAGAATCGCTTGAACCCAGGGGGCAGAGGTTGCAATGAGCCAAGATCATAGCACTGAACTCCAGTCTGGGTGACAGAGCAAGCCTGTCTCAAAAAAAAAAAAAAAAAAAAAAAAAAAAAAAGAACAAAATTGAAGGAATAACACCAGGCAATATCAAACCCTGTTACAAATAACACTAATTAATAATGTAACTACAGATCCGCACATATGTAATCACCCAATTTATAATAAAAGTGTTACCACAGGCCAGGCACAGTGGCTCATGCCTGTAATTCCAGCACTTTGGGAGGCTGAGGTGGGCAGATCACGAGGTCAGGAGTTCGAGACCAGTCTGACCAGCGTGGTGAAACCCCGTCTCTACTAAAAGCACAAAAATTAGCCAGGCATGGTGGCACATGCCTGTAATCCCAGCTACTCAGGAGGCTGAGGCAGAAGAATCACTTGAATCTGGGAGGCAGAGATTGCAGTGAGCCAAGATCGCACCACTGCACTCTAGCCTGGGTGACAGAGACTCCGTCTCAAAAAAAAAAAAAAAAAACACTGTTACCATAGATGATGCATACTGAAAGAGAAAAATATCTTGGTCAGGTAATTTAAAACAAGAGACATGTACTTTCTCACAGTTCTGAAGGCTGGGAAGTCCAAGGTCAAGGCACTGGCAATCTTTTTGTACCGTGAGGGCTGCTCCAGCTTCCAAGATGGTGGCTTGTGGCTGTGTCCTCAGGTTGTGGAGGTGGAAGGGCAAAAGAGACAAATTCTGTGTGAAGCCACTTTTATTGGGCGTTCATCCCATTCACCGGGGTGGAATCCTCATGAATAATCAGCTCCCAAAGGCCCCACTTTGTAATCCTGTTGCATGGGGTAAACAGGAATCTTGGATGAGACGCAGACATTCAGACCAGAGCAGTGATCAGTAGAAAAATATATAATAAGTGAACTGTATTGGATCAATAAGATATCTATATTACATCAAAATGAATCCTGACCTCTACATTTCACCTCTATATTATATAAATATCAACTCTAAATGAATCATAAAATGAAATATGAAGGCAAAATAATAAAGCTTTTAGTAAAGAGCATAAAAACATATATCATAAACAGGTGCAGAAATAAATTTCTTAAAGAGAACACACAAAGCACTAGGCACAAAGACAAAGATTCATGAATTAGGTTTTATTTGTATGAATTCCTTCTTATAGGGTTTTAAACAAATAAATTAAAAATATTATTTGATGAATACATATAGAAGAAATTAACAGAGAGGAAAGTCAAATTATAAAGAATATGAGATTCAGAATTCTGATTAACTGTGGGGGGAGATAGGCATATGGCATCGTGGAAACCCCACCCAGAGATCACACTTTTAGAGGAACCTGTAGAATGGTAGGCCTTGTGACAGCCATCTTGAAGGATGTAACTGGCATCAGTCAACCCTGTGGCCCAAACAATTCATATCCCTCTTACATGTTAAATGCTCTAATTCTCACCCCATCAAGTCTAAGTATTATTCCATAATAGTGTCAGGGCAAAATTCAAAATATCATCATCAAAATGATGTCCTGGGGACTGATGTTAGCAAGATAGCAGAGTAAGAGATACCAGGCTTCAGCCCTCACAAAACCCAGCAATTAGTCAGTTATCCAAGAAGGCCAATACCCTGGGAGGGCTGAAGAGTTCAATTACAAACATGCAGCAACATGATAGAGTAAAAAGCCAAGAATAAGCACACACAAAGGATGGCTGGAAGCTGATGGCACACCCGAGAGCCCTGATACCTCTAGGAACAAAGAAAGGGGAAGCAATTGTTATCAGCCAGCGGTGGTGCCACTGTGGGCCCCATAGCCTGCTCTGTGGCAGGACCCTGCAGCCTTTGCTGCTGATAACCTCAGCAGCCACCCAGGCAATCCCCCACCATTCAGCTTTCCCAGTGGAGGCCCTTTAATATTTCTTGTCGAGGATCACAGCAGCCTGCTCCACAGGGGCCACTGGTGCTTTTGCCTGGACGGTTACCTGCAGCCATAGTCGCACACTCCCCAGAGAGGGAGATGCTGCTATACGCACTCCGCAGTGAGGAGCCATTGTTTTCTCTCCTGTGACAGGGCTACCTCCCAGCCCCTTGGCATCAACCTTACCCTCTGCACTGCCCCAGACCCAGGCCTCCGGGTCTCACCCTGCCCTGGCAACTCAGACAGTAAGCCACCTTTGTGTGGACTAGCCCATGCGCAGCGCCAGACCCACTGTCACTGCAAGTGCACCCTCGCTCCAGACCTCGTCACTGTGGCTGCTCTGGAAATTGCCAAAGACATCAAAGAAATTGAGACATGTTTATAGGCATACCTCAGAGATATTGCTGGTCTAGTTTCCAATCACTGCAATAAAATGAATATTATCATAAAGGGAGTCACACTCATTTTTTGGTTTTCCAGTGCATATAAAAGTTATGTTGACACTATCTTGTATTCGGTTAAATGTACAATAGTATTATGCCTAAAAAATGTACATAACTTAATTTTTTAAAACTATTGCTGAACAATACTGACATAGAGACAGGAAGTAAGCACCTACCACTGGAAAAACGGCACCAAAAGAGTTACCTGAGGCAGAGTTGCCACAAACCTTCAATTGGTAAAAATCTCAGTATCTATAAAGCACAGTAAAGCAAAACACAATAAAAGGAGATATGGCTGTATCTTGAAAAGGATGAGAGCTTTGGGTAAGGACAGTGTTAGGTTTTGAAGGGAAGGGAAGGGTTAAAGAAAGACAGAGAGAGAGTTGGTGGCTCTACAGCAAAGCAGATTTTATGTCCAGCACAAGACTGTGGAGGTGGGGGACTAGCTTAACCAGAACCCGCTGCCGCTTACAGGCTGGGGTACTTACAGGTATGGGCGGGAGGGGTCTAGACGGTATTACTTGCTGCCCGGCAGGATGTTGATAACATGTTCCTGTGGTCAGGTGGTTTTGCCAAGAATGTTCCTTGGGCCTTTTGCCCAGCGGGGTGTGATAAGAATGTTTCTTGGGCCCACTGTCCAGCAGAAGACGATAGGGATGTTCCTGTATTCACGTGGTTAGGCAGGATGTTTCTCACAGTTCTAACCCCCGTGGAATGCTTCACTTTGACCAAGGTCTACAAAATGGCAGGGGGGCTTACAAAATGGTGCACCTCGGACTAACAGATAGGAAAAGTCTATGGCCTTTTGCCTGGAACTGCTTTTTTTCACCCAAGCTTCGTCAACAAGAATTTTAGAACTGTAGTTTTACCAGCTGAAATGGCAGCAACAACTGGAAGCTTGTTGCCAAACGGGATTGACTTGAACTGGGATGGAGAGTAGAACAAGATCCTTCAGTGTTTTCAGCTAATGGTGCTGAACTCTGCAGGAAATGCCCAGAAAAGGCCCAGAGTGTTGCAAGTCCAAGGTGATGACCCTGGGAGACTGGTACACCAGCTAAAACTTGATAATGGATTACTGGAAACCATGGAGTCACAGAATTATAGAGATCATCCCTGCACACATTCTTAGAATGAGCAGATGTGACTTAGAAATTGCGTATTTGAGTGACGGAGACCCAAGTGGGCCCAGTCAATAAAAGTGAAGGAGGTGTCTTTTATGTGCACGCTTCAAGCCACACACATATACATTGGCAGAAAGTAGATTATTGAGCTCAAGGAGTTTGAGCAACACAAATGCCCAAGTTACTGGTGATTACCAAACTGTGCAGACACAGGTAGGGCTTCTGGCTAAAACTTAAAATGAAAAAAAGCAGAAATATCAATCGCCAAACAGCTAGTAAGGGATAGATTCTGCAGCATAAGACCAGTCAAGCTGTTAAGAGGAAATTCAACAATCTTAGAAAAATAAAACAGAATGCAGAATTATATATTATTTGTGAGACGTAAAAAATATATTATCAACCGGCATTTTTCCATAAAAATTCCTGAAAAGAAAGAGAAAATCATAAACCATATTGAGATAAATCAGTCAGTGGAAGCTGATTCTTGACTGTTCCTAAATACTGGATTTTGCTAAGAGTTTTAAGTGGTTGTCACATAAATGCTTCAAAGAATGTTCAAAACTATGAGCAAGGACTGAAAAAGGAAAATATAAAGACAATTACTCAAAGAATGAGAACTCTCAACAGAGAAAGGGAAACTATGGGAAAGGAACAAATAGGAATTCTAGATGAAAACTATAAAAACAGTATGGAAAATTCACTAGATAGGGCAACAGGAGTTTAAGTTGGCAGAAGCATCAATGAGCCTGAAGACAATTTAGTAGAAATGATCTAATCTGAAAAAGAAAAGAAACAACTAAAGAAAAATAATCATGACCTTAGAGGTTTACAAGTCAATGTGAAGAAGACCAGAAATATGCAATGAGTCAGAAAGGAGAAGACAGAGAAAGTGGCCAAAAAAATTTTGGAGGGATGACAAAAGCTTTCAAGAAGCAATGAAACTCATTCATCTATAGAGAAAAGAAATCGAAAGAACTTATTCAGGACAAACACAATGATACACATAACTGTACATATTATAATTAAAATGTTGAACCAACGACAAGGAGGAAATTGCAAATGCACAAAAATAAAATGACTCTCTATATACAGAAATACAGTGATAAAGCCATCAGCTAACTTTTCATCATGCCCAAAGGAGGCTAGAAAACAGTGGAATGACATATTTAAATGCTGGAAAACAAAACAAAACCTAGGATTAAATATCTAGTGAAAGTATGCATTCAAAACAAAAGTAAAGTAAAAACATTTCTTGATAAACAAAAATGAAGAGAAATAATTACTTAAAGACATGCTGTATAACAATTTATCTAGGAAATTCTTCAGATTCACAAAAAATGACAGCAGACAGTAACTTGAATCTGTAAGGAGGAAGGAAGGCCTCAAAAGTACTAAGGGACCAAAAAAAGAGCTAGACCAAACCAACATGTTTACTTCCGTTTATATGAGGTTTCGTGTAGGGAAAGCCAATCTATTTGGACAGATGTCAGAATGCCAGTTTCCTTGATTGGAATGGGGGAACAGCTGTTTCCTGAAAGGTAGGTACATGAGGGAAGAATCTGGAGATTCTGCAGTATTCTACAATTTAATCTCGGTGGAGAATATATGTAAAACTTTATTCGGTTGCACTTTTTAACATTTCTGTCTTTTACTTTGTGTGTGTTTTATTTAAATTTTTAAAAAATTGAAAGGGCCAAATCTGAACTCTTTTAAACAAAAATGAACAAAAACATAAGAATTAGTAAATATTTGTGGAAACATGGCCTTATTAACAAGAAGTATAAAATGTGCCTCGGAAAGTGCTATGAAACAAGAAAACTGTTAGGGAAGACAGAAGGAAATACTTAAATTTCTCCCACATAGACAGCATAGATTTTATGCCTATTCGTTTCCCTCCAAACAGAGAAGATATTTAAGTCATTTTGCTCACAAGAGAGGCTCCTACCCTCCCCTTGGCTCTTTCCACCCCACTGCACCCTCCAGGTGATTTGCATATTATCCCTTAGTGAGGACTTTCCTTGTGAGTCTGAGATAAAAGCTCAGCTCTAACCTTGCCTTGACTGATCAGGACTTCTCAATTCACCTTCTCACAATGAGGCTCCCTGCTCAGCTCCTGGGGCTGCTAATGCTCTGGGTCCCAGGTAAGGGCAGAAGGGAGTTGAGGGAGGAGAATGGCATGGAACGGTGAGCTCTGGGGGCACCACTGCCTCCTATCAGCATTGAGCTCTGGTGGTCTCACTACACTCCTATGTGTGTTCCTTTCCTGTATTGGACGTGCACATATTCTCCTCCAGAAATGGGGCATGTGATAATCAGATCTGTGAGAATGAGGAAGATTCAAGAAGAAACAAGGACCTGTGCTCTGCGGAAGACTGACACAGAAAGAAGGGATGGTGTGGGGACTTCTGGAGACCCCTTTGAGCCTTGGATCCCTTGAGTTCCATTTTGAAACTGTATATTCTTGAAATATGAACAAATACATATATAGCCTGAAATAAACAACAAATCAAAATTTGTGAAAATTACACATAAAGTTTGTACATAACCTTGCCTTCTTTCTATTTATTTCAGGATCCAGTGGGGATGTTGTGATGACTCAGTCTCCACTCTCCCTGCCCGTCACCCTTGGACAGCCGGCCTCCATCTCCTGCAGGTCTAGTCAAAGCCTCGTATACAGTGATGGAAACACCTACTTGAGTTGGATTCAGCAGAGGCCAGGCCAGCCTCCAAGGCTCCTAATTTATAAGGTTTCTAACCGGGACTCTGGGGTCCCAGACAGATTCAGCGGCAGTGGGGCAGGGACAGATTTCACACTGAAAATCAGCAGGGTAGAGGCTGAGGATGTTGGGGTTTATTACTGCGTGCAAGGTATACAGCTTCCTCCCACAGTGGTACAGCCCTGAACAAAAACCTCCCTGTGGGGTGGCCCAGCTGCCCACATGTGGTGCTTGTCTGGGGAGCAGCTCAGCAGGGTTTCAGAATCTGTGTAAGAGGAAGATGCTGGAGAACCAGGGAACAATTCACACCTGAGGACTCTGGACTTTGAGAGCCCAGCCACACCGAAGGCACCACTCCTTTATGCTCTGCCAGTTGCCACCACCTTGACTGTCATAAGCAGCAGGAGAATGAGGGGCCCAAGTGCCCTGTGAGTAAACAAGCAAGATGGAAGGGAGAGGAGAATGAAAGCTCACCCTAACTCTCTCTACCTTGTGTACATTTGTTAATTAAATGTAATCAGCAGAGCAGCCAGGCCATGGACACAGATTGTGACAATCCATGTGGGATACATCTTTGGGTTTAGCAGTTTTTGGCATATTGTTCAGAGGACATTTGATAATATTTAATGTTGGTATTTTGCCAGTTTTCTAAACCTCCTGCTTCCCCTATTCTCCAACTCCCAAAAGATAGTAGAGACAGCATTCTATACCAGTTATCCTAAGCGGAAGCTGGCTGAGGACAGTCAGTAAAAATCTTGATTTTGGAGTATCAAATAGATTTTTGTAAATTCATAGAAGATACAAGATCCTAATGCTAAAAGTGTCTAATTAGCCTTAGTTACCTCTTAATGATAGAAAAAAGGAGTCCCTGAAATTCCAGAAGTTGTTTTCAAAAATAAAAAGCATATACTGGAAAATGTAGAGTATATAATTTTTCCCATAGAAAACTGGAAAAGCGCAGAAATGTGAACGTTTTTATTTCCAAATACTAAGAATTTAAGATTGGGCAGACATTAGGGATGAAAGCATGAAGGAAACCCAGGAGAGGTCAGCTTCAATTAAACTACCCTTGGCCTTTGGTAGGTAGGGATATGGATGGTGGTGGAGTTGGCAGTTCATGATGTGGACCCAGGAGGCCTGATGTGTTTCTTGTGAAGAATCACAGAGTTGAAGGCACCACTTCCTGGCTTCCTGGGTGGAGCCTGCATCACTGCGAATTTTCTGGGAAAATAATGCTTTGGGAAGGGTTTTAGATCTGTAATCACCAAAGGCTTAGTGAAATCCCTGTGCAAGGAGACCTGAGGTCATGTCACTCATATCTTGTCAACCCCACACAGCCAAGCAGAGCATCTGAAACTCATTCTGTCCCTAGAGACTGCTGGTTGGGTCTGGAGATGTCACAAGCACTGACATGCTGAGCAGAAGGCCCAGCAGGTCTACACCAGCACGGGGGGCAGTGGGGATGGATACCAGTGTCCATGATTCAGACATGTATGCGGGATGCTCTGTGTAGCCTTGGGGATTGGAGGAGCACGCTGAATCTGTGGGAGTTTTAGGTCCTTGTAGCCCAGCACCTCCATCCCTGCCTGCTGACTCAGACCTCAACACGTGTCCCATGGAAAGCACGGGCCACGTATAGAGGCTGCCCTGTGCAACCCGCAAGGCTCAGCTGGATTCTCCTTTCCCAGGAGAGCTCCTCTGCCTGTGCCAAGTCAGAGCTTGTTTCCACAGGCAAACTTGGCGGCTATGGCAGAAGGACAAAAAGTCAGGTGAGCATCAGCTCAACAATGAAAGGTTCTTTTTACTATGGAATTTTAGATCATTCATTCCGTATTCCTTCCACTACTTTCTAAAGTCATTTAATTCTAACTTCGGTATTCTATTATTTTAAATGGTTTATACCTTTTGCAGTGGTTGTTTTGGCCTTTCCACTTCTAGCTACATTGCTGTACCTTGGAATGAAGATTCCTTTCATTTTTTTTAAAACACAAATAAAGTTTTAGAAGTGACTATGTTGGTACTATTTGGTCCAAAAAAGTAAAACATTTTTAAACAATAAATTAATGTATTATTTTCACTGTACCTCCTCAGTACTTGGACATAAACCTGATTCCCACATTCTAGTAATAGTGATATAAAAAATGTGTGCTTTCCATAGAGTCAGTTTAAAATAGTGCTCTATGAATATTTGTGAATTAGTAATGAGCCTGTGATTTACATGCTATGGCATGGTATGACTAAAGTAAAACAATGTTGCAATCAACAGGATAAAGTAATCCAGATTGAGATTAAAGAAATATGTTACATTAGAGATAATTTTCTATTAAAGATCATGTATTCCATGACAAGCATAATTAAATCTGTAGTTTTAGCCAGACAGACCACATATACAGTACAAATTAGGTTTATAGCAAGTGGTGTCTAAGACAAAATTAATAGCAAGTCTCCAGAGTATATTTTTACACATACCAAAAAGTAAGGAGAAACATACAATCAAAATTTTATTCATTTCTTCATCACAGGCACCAGTTTGGAGCCTGGAGATGCTGCACGTTCTCCTGTGAGCAGAAAACTCACCAGGACCCTGCACAGCCTGAGGACCTCAAACGCAGCCTCCCTAGGAGACTCAGCCTCTCAGTGCAGCACCAGCAACTGCAGCGCCCAGAGATGGAGTCCACAGCAGGTGGGCTCAGGTGAAGATGGCTGGAGAGCCTTTGAAGAGGAGGTAATGAGTCCTCACTTACAGGCATAGGCTCTACTTCTGTGCGAACAGGACCAGGGCCCCCAGGAAGCCTCCCAGAGCCTCTTCCTTACTCCAAACTTTGGGCGCTCAGGCCCCACAGACTCTGCAGGGAGTGGCTGCCATGTCCTCTCTGGAGCAGCCATGAAGGTCCCTGCTGTCCTGCCCTCATGGCTTCAGGGATGCTCGTTCACGTCACTGGGAGGGGATCCTGGTGGGTCGTGACCTCACCTGCCTCTGATGACCTTTGGGGCACTTTTTCCTCCCTTTGCCAAATGACCTCACTCTCACCAACACTCTGAGGATTGAAAGTTGTCTGCACTGCATGATTTTTGCTTTTGAGCAAGTCAAAGCTCACAGGAATCTCACACATGCATAGCCTGTATTAATATTACACACAATTCCTATTTTCACTTTTCCTATCTTCTTCCAATATTCTCTGCACACTTACTCCCCCTGCCCATCCACTTTCTCCTGTGAAGCTGCTAATGTGGGTTTTTATTTCCAGTCTGATGTGATTTCCTTGCTGCAATACTAGACACGTGCTCATCACATGCCCACATTTTTAAGAATAAAATATTTTGAGCACAATTTGCTCTTCTTGTACTCGTATGTCAGGGTGGCAGCTCAGGGGATCGGTTTGAAAATTTATTTGCTAAAATGCATGAATATTTCTAGAAATTTGGTGTTATAAATTGTCTTCTTGCATCCCACAAATTTTGATATGTGTTTTCTTTCACTTCAGATTGCTTTGAAATGTCCATCTCTTGGTTTCATCTTTGTCCCAGGCTTTATTTAGTAGTATGTTACATAGTTTTAAAATATTGAGATTTTTTTCTGATAGCTTTCTGTCATTGATTCCTAATAAATTTCCCTTGGCTTCTGAAACTTTATTTTATATGATTTAAATCCATTTAATTTCTTTGAAATAGCTTGTGGCCCAAAGCATGATCTCTCTTAGCTAATGTTTTAAAATGGCTATGGAGTCTGCTGTTGTGGCAGAGTGTTCTCTCATTGTCAATCCTACCCACATGGTTGATGGCTTTGGCAAGTCATCTGTATCTGCATTGGCACAAGAGACACTGTTGCCTACAGTGCAGGCTGGAGCTGCTGCAGAGCCCTTTTCTGCCCTGGGTCTCCACTAAAGGCTGGGAAGACTTCCATGTCACCTGGATGGTGACATGACCAGTATTCCATGGTGTAGAATCTGTTGCCTCTAGATTCCAAAAAGGCCGCTGTGAGCTTCCTTCCTTTTTTTAAATAAAGACACTCATGAAACAGAATGGAATGGAATACATATACCTATCATCAGGAACTCTGATTCTCTCCAAGTTTATGAAGCACATATTATAGTAACCTTATCGATTTGGGTAAACCATTTAATGCCATTTGATGGCAGCTATAGAGCTGAGTACCCAGAAATATGAGCTGCAGTGCAATACCAGCTGGGAGAGGTCAGCCTCCCAACCATAGCCAGAGTATGACCAGGCAGTCACAAAGAGTTCTCCAGGAATTTTCTGATAATTTTCCTTGTGTCAGGGCAGTTTCTGGCCTGGCTTTCTAATGAGGAAGCAGTAAAAGTTGACACTGTGATGTCCTGACTTCTACTGCACCAACTCTTAACCAGTCCTTCTGTCAATAACTCAGTAGGCTACACAAGTCAAATTCTCGATAGGTATATTAACCCTGGTCTAAAGTTTTTATTTCTTTTATGGATTTGCCTGTTCCATTGAACATTTTAATATCTTGAATACGGTTGTGCAAATCATGCCTCTCAGTCTCTCTGCAAATATTAATATTGGGGCAAATTTAATAACAGTTTTCTCATGATGTCATGTTTTCTTACCAGTCCTGAATAAGCTGAACTGTGTGTAATGACAAATATTATAAGCTAGTTTGAGCTCAAGACAAATTACTTTTACTGAAATTTAATACCTTAGCATCAACCTGGAAACAAAAGATGGTGCTCAAGTTTAAAGGTCTATTCAGGAGTATCATAAGCTTGCACATATTTGCTACAGTATTCCACAGGATCAATAGGTTTTCTGTTTTAATGTGCTAAATATAGATACTTTTTGTGCAATCAGATTTTCTGGGATAAGCGGATAACAGAGATTCTCATATTAGGCTTTAAATTCTACCTAGTACTGCTAGGATTTCACAATACAAAAAGTCATTTTCTAGGTTGACGATATTCTTCATTTTCTAGGGTAAGAACAGTAAATAGGAGTAGGAGCTGGTAAAGTAAGTTTCTAAGACACGGTCATATCTATAGTCCTTTGTTACACTTTATAATTTCATGCCCTGACTGCTTCTAGGAGGTTAAAATTTATTTTATTTAATTTTATTTTATTACTGATCTTGCATTCTTTTCTTGCTAGGATATATTTTAGAAAAACAAATTTCTAGAAGTACTGAAATTTGAGCACAGTTAATGCTTCATAGCGCATGTGAACTTTGGGTGATCGTTGACTCCTGGCCAAGAAAGGACCAGTAAAAGTGAAATTTACCACTGTGACATGAAGCTGCTGCTTCCATAAGGCAGAGTCACCATTTCCAGGTGTCCATGTAGAGGCTGTGCAGTTATTGTTATTATTACTATTATTGTTATAACAAGGAATGAACACCAGGTAATTTGTTCAGCCCCTGCCTCTTTCTTATTCTGAACTTTAGATTTTTATGAACAGGAGTTGACAGGAAGAGGCTAAAAGAGAATTTCAGTTGATTTTATAAATTAAGTGATTTGATTTTGTCTCTGATTTTTTCCTGAAGGTCTTAACATTTCTGCATTCAAAATTTATATGAGTATTTTGTTGATCTTAAAGTTAATATAAAATGAGGAGTAATAACTGTCAGAATTCTCAAATTATAATTTTAATTTTTCTGTAGGTGAACCATGTTCTCTAAATTAAAAAGTAAGAAACAAATTTATTTGTCTTCTTGGTATATTCATACAAATTTTTACATCACAGGCAGTTTCCACTGCAGTTTAAAAGGCTCAAATTCCCGTCCCCAGAATCTTCTTGGGGTTTCCACCCTCCACCTCTCAATTAAACCAAGCTTTAATATAAGGTCAAAAAGACAACTTTCATGTTCACATGGTGGAAAAAATTAATAACCTTCCAGGCAAGTTGTGATTTTATAGAAACCTACTTTTGAGGAGTGGTTTTATAGAGACCTACTTTCTATAAGGGTGAGAATTTCGAGGGAACTTATAAGATGCAGAAGGCCCAGGGAGGCAATGGAATTATTGTTTCGCTTTTTGTATTGATGTTTGGTGAGGTGGGCTCTGCAGAAAGATTAACATGCATGAAGGAAAACTCCAGCACTGAATCTCACAGCTCAGTCTGTTGTTTTATAGGACTTTTTTCCTTTTTTTTTAAGCAAAAGGAAAGACAAATAATCCAAACGTTTAGAAACAGTTTCAGATTTGGCAGGTTAGAACAGGGTCTGAAGACTCAGAAACATGTTACATGTTGCCTTCCATGTCAAATATGTAAACAACTCTGTTTTCTCCAGTTTTTAGAGAGAGAAATTCTCAGAAGCACAAGATATAGACGTACAAGAAGCCTTCATTCCCTGAGCTCTCTGTGTACCAGAATATTTATCCATGAATCTATGCCCCAGTGGTGACAATTTTCAGTTAGTGAGATAATGCAGACAGCTTCAATCTCAGGTGTCTGGAGCCAGGAATCTAGTCACAGGACCTGCAGCGTCAGAGACTGAAGCTCCCTTTGTAGGTGACTTGGTCTTAAATTTTTTTTTTTTTTTTTTTTTTTGAGACGGAGTCTCGCTCTGTCGCCCAGTCTGGAGTATGGTGGCGCGATCTCCGCTCACTGTAATCTCCGCCTCCCAGGTTCAAGCCATTCTCTTGCCTCAGCCTCCAGAGTAGCTGGGACTACAGGCGCCCGCCACCACGCCTGGCTAATCTTTTGTATTTGTAGTAGAGACAGGGTTTCACCGTGTTAGCCAGGATGGTCTCCATCTCCTGACCTCGTGATCCGCCCGCCTCTTACACAGGGGCAAACTCTCATTTTTAGTCAGGAAAAACCTCCATTGAGGTCCAGGTGGAGAACAAGCCTCTGTATGTCTCAATCTCCTCCAGAACAGTGTGAGTTTCCCTGTTTGGACAAGTACAGTCGGCAGAAAAAAGTTTACAGAATGTGTGACAGTGTTGTAGAAATGAGCTAAAGATGGCCAGTGCAAACTGCCCCTACGTGGTGTGTTTCTAAACTGCAGGCTATTTCTAAATGGCCTGTGCCAAACTCCAGTTTTCCAATCCAATCATTTCAAAAACAGCCCAAAGATTTTTTTTTTTTTTTGAGACAGAGTCTTGCTCTGTTGCCCAGGCTAGATTGCAGTTGCACGATCTCTGCTCACTGCCACCTCTGCCTCCCGGGTTCAAGCGATTATCCTGCCTCAGCCTCCTGAGTATCTGGGACTACAGGCGCCTGCCACCATGCCTGGCTAATTTTTTTGTATTTTTAGTAGATATGGGGTTTCACCATGTTAGCCAGGATGGTCTCGATCTCCTGACCTCATGATCTGCCCACCTTGGCCTCCCAAAGTGCTGGGATTACAGGCGTGAGCCCCTGCGCCCAGCCCGAAAGAAGATTTTTAGCCATTCAGAGAATGCTTGCTTTTCATATCACAGGAAACCTCACCCACATCTGTTAGCAGTAGGTAAGATAAGCCCCAGGAGATGAAAATTGCAAACCACTCCTGCCCTCTGGATATCTCAGACCCAGATTAAGCTGTTGTCTGGCTACCCCTAGACAGAGAATGCCTTTCTCCAATGTTCCTTTACCTTAGGAGTTCCCTTGTTCTCCGCCTTTTCTGAGTAGCAGCCCCAACATCTTTCATTCTAGACAGTCTCCTGCTGTGAGGGACTCCTTTGGGCAAATCTGTCAAAGCTTCACCCAACAACAGTCATGTGTGCTACTGCCACCCTATGGATATCTCTTTCTGTTTGATCAGAACCTCAATTTTTCAAACTCTCTATAAACAGGACCACACTATCCACCCCACGAACACTGACTCCAGCATAATGGACACAATTCCACCTCCGAGGCTGTCTTCTCAAGTCATACAAATAATACAGTTGCCTTCAATTTTATGGACTGCAAACTAACAGCATCTGGCAAGTGAGATGCAATAAACCCCACCCGTATGAGTCCTTCCTCATTCAACTGATCATGGTCCAGATTAGAGAAATACAGAGGCCGCTCCACAATTGAATCAAATAGAAGCTGTTCTTCTACCTTTTTATCTGTGTCCAGCATGGAGCGACCAGCTTCGTCTGCTGTTGTGAAGCCTCTGTGTACTCTATTTAAACCTTCAGGAGAGAGGGGTTCCTCTTTAGAATTAAGAATATTATTCTCTAAGTTTAATAATATAGGGTAATTTCAAGGCCTTTAGTATAGGGTAATTTCAGAGCCTTTTTATGACTGAAACAATTTTTTACAAGGTTTTACATTTTCAGATATGTAATGACAAGAGATTATGAGATAAAACAACCAATCCCAATTGTAAACTTTTTAAAGCTCTGTCATTAATTTTCAAAGGAAACAGCAGTACTCTCTGAAATTCAGCACCTTAAAGAATACTTTGTAAAACTAAGATTTTGAAGAATTGACTAATAGTAAAAGCAAGCCTGACAGATTTATTACTGTTATTCGTTTTCCCACAATGCAAGTTTCTATATAGGATAGTGGGTGGAACTGATTATTCAGTTAACACCTTTCAGACTAATCCGTTTATACCAGTGATAAGATGTACCTTAATGTTCTCTTTTAGATTGTGTCTTTACTTTTATTTTTCTTTTCAGAATCTGATGTTTCTGACTCTTTTAACTATTATGATGAATTAGGAGTTTGACATTTCCAAGGCTAAGAACCATATTTGACCTGCTCAGCATCACAAGAAAAAAGAAGTCAATGCCAGGCACCGTGGCTCACTCCTGTAATCCCAGGACTTTCAGAGGCCAAGGCAGGTGGATCGCTTGAGGCCAGGAGTTCGAGACAAGCCTGGCCGACATGTGGAAACCTCGTCTCTACTAAAAATACAGAAATTAGTTGGGCATGGTGGAGAATGCCTGTAGTCCCATCTACTCCAAAGACATGAGAACTGCTTGAACCCAGGAGGCAGAGGTTGCTGTGAGCAGAGATTGCACCACTACACTCCAGCCTGAGTAACAGACAGAGACTCTGTCTCAAGAAAAAAAAAAGTGAAACACATAAGACTTACAAAAAGTAATGAAAGAATAGAATAAATAAAAATTTAAATAGTGAAATATGATACATTTATTCTAATCCTACTTCCACACTACAATTTGATGTTCTCAATTTAGGTTACTGCCATGACGTTCAACATTTTAAGGTCAATATCATTTTTACTCAATTTTTTTCACCAACTTTGTTAAAACATCATATGCCAGTGCATTTCCCGGAAGATAATCAGGACAAGCTTTGTGTGCAAAACACCTAGAGCTCTGTTTTGCTTTTCTGGGTGTGTGTTCTTTACCAAGTAAATCAGACGTTGTATTAAATCACTGAAGATTACATAGCACTAGAAACTATTCTTTTAATTGCTCCCAGGATTTTTGTTGTTTTTTTCAGGACAGTGGCAGTCTCTGTGAAGTGATTTGATGTACGCACCGTTATTCAGGAGCAGCTAAATTCAATGTTAAGCACATCACTGACAAATGAAGAATACTCAAGTTGTTTTCCTATTGTAATGATGAGTTGTGTGGTAGATTCATATGCCTGACCTGTGATCATCTTTCAATAAAAACCTAGGAAAATGTCGTCCATAGTACTGCTGACCCTGAGACTTAAAACCAGGGATCCAGTTCTTGCTCTTCCTACACAGAGAATCTCATTTTGAACTGTGGTCTCATGGCTGTGGCTGTGCCACATACAGGCCAGGGGGAGACATGGGTTCACACTCAGAGTTGACAAGAATTTGGAAGCCCTGACATCCTATTAAACGTTACTTGCCCAAGATCGAAACTTTCAAATTCAGGTCCTTCTTCCTCCTCTATGATGAATTAGGTTTTATTAGTTTCCTCCAAGGGACACTTTATATCACATTGCTCACAGAGAAGACATATCTACCCCCTTCACCCCCCACCCAATGGCTCTTTCCACACCACTGCACCCACCAGGTGATTTGCCTATTGTCCCCTAGGGAGGACCTTCCCTTGTGAGCCTGAGATAAAAGCTCAGCTCTAACCTTGCCTTGACTGATCAGGACTCCTCAGTTCATCTTCTCACCATGAGGCTCCCTGCTCAGCTCCTGGGGCTGCTAATGCTCTGGATCCCTGGTAAGGATGGAAGGAGATGAGGGAGGAGGAGGGAGTGGGAGGCTGAGCTCTGGTGGCCCCACTGATTCCCATGTTTATTCTAACCATGTGTTAAAGGAATATGGCCTATGCTCCAGGGAGAGGAATTCATGTTTTGCCCTGATGATGATTTGAAAACTCCTAAAAGCAGTGCTCTGAATAATATCTTGAGAAATGAAAGAACTCTTGTGCCTATTTAATAAAGGGTTCATTTAAAAAGTTTGTTTTTATGATACGAATACAAATTTGTAAAAATAAAAGATTAGCCATAAATCAATATCATAAGGCAAATCTCAAAAGTTGTTCATTATGCTTTCACATAACCTTGCACTTCTCTCTCATAATTTCAGGATCCAGTGCGGATATTGTGATGACCCAGACTCCACTCTCTCTGTCCGTCACCCCTGGACAGCCGGCCTCCATCTCCTGCAAGTCTAGTCAGAGCCTCCTGCATAGTGATGGAAACACCTATTTGTATTGGTACCTGCAGAAGCCAGGCCAGTCTCCACAGCTCCTGAT